>NC_079205.1:17385343-17642843 GCF_026745355.1 Beta vulgaris subsp. vulgaris | reverse complement strand
GACGGAAAAAATTTCTAAGTAGCAGGCTAGCAGCTAACATTGACAAAGAGTTGGGTCATTCGTCATTGTAACCATGCCAAAAAAAAATTCTAAGCATCAGCTAACATCGACGAAAAAAATAAGTCATTTAACCACATATCAATATCACATTTAGTTTGAGGTTTATCATTTCTCGTATATAAAAAACCCTAGTTCCCTTCTCTCTCTGAGATAGGGCGATAACCCAGTGTATCTGGCCGGTGTCGCCGTTTTTGCGGCCGGCAACAAGCAGTGATGGCGGAGGACCTAGCAGATAGATGTGCGCAACTTAACATTAGGGAAGAGGAGAACGAAATTATTGATCTAGGAAGTGTGGGATCGGACAAAACTACTGTGAAGACCTCTCTCATGCTAGTTGGGAAAGTGCTCTCTGAAAGGGCTGTCAATCTGGAAGCCCTTAGACGTACGATGACGCAGATCTGGGCTCTACACCGCAATATGGTGGTTAGGGCCATAGGAACCAATACCTTCGTCTTTCAGTTTTTTCACTGGAAGGACAAAGAAAAAATTTTGGATGGGAGACCTTGGTGCTTCGATCAGAAACTCTTAGTTATTGATACGGTTAACGGAGATGAACAACCGTCGCAAGTCAAGCTTGATACATCGCCATTTTGGGTAAGAATTTATAACCTCCCCTTTAACTGCCGTACGGAGGTGGAGATAAGGGCAATTGCATCCTGTTTGGGACTGGTAATGGAGGTAGATGTGGATGAATTTGGCTTAGAGCGGTTCTGCAGAGTGAAAATATTACTTAATGTGTCGAAACCGCTACGACGTAAACAACGAATTAGGCGTAAGGATGGGACGCTAACTACCATCGAATACAAGTATGAGCGCCTCCCTCACTTCTGCTTTAGATGTGGCATTCTAGGGCACAGCGAAAAGGATTGCAATGAGGACTTGACGGATGAGTTTGAAAATGAGATGGGTTGGGGTGTCTGGTTGAAGGCATCCCCTCTTAAGGGGAAGGCTAGAAATAAAGAAGAGGAATTGGCCATTAAAGCTCGGAGGAGAAAACTGTTTGTTCCAAAGGAAGAGAAGGTTGATGATAGGCAACCCCTACTGATTGCTCAGGGGCGAGAGCAGGCTGAAGTGCAGGGGGAAAATGGAGAGGGACTAGACAAGGGGTGGCAGAGGGGTGAAGGTCAAGTTATATCTCAGCGAATGCAAAGTCACAAGACGTCAGAAGGGCCAAGGGTGGCAGGGGATACCTTTGTTGGGGGAACGCAGGATCATAAGAAACTTGAAGAGGACAAAGGAGCTTCTGCTTCTCTTTTAGGGGACAAGGAGAGTAATGATGAGCACATGATTGGGCACAATAATGAGTCAGTGGTAGATGGAAATGGGATGCTGGACCCAACCATAATAAATCATGTCCCCCCAATAAGTACAACTCCCTTTTACTGCATGGGTGGCCCCAAGCTTTTTGAACCGATTTTCAACGTTGGCAGTCATTTAATAAATACTAAAAAAGTGAATGTTAAGAAAAAAGCCCAGGTGAGGAAAACGGCTATTTTGGAGGCATCACATGTTCAGAACCCAATGGCTGAAGTCCCCCTGGTTTCTCAGATGGGTGCGGAATTTGATGCTGATGATGATATGGAGATGATTGAGTCCTTCAGTGGGAAACGCAAGGCTGCAAAGGAAGATATGTGGAAGGCCTGTAGTAGCAATGAAGGTGAAAGGAAGAAAGTGAAATGTGCTCCGGTTCAAGGCCCCGAATTGAACCAAGTAGCGGAGGTTGGAACAAACCAACCCCGCGAACAACAATGATAGGCCTTACGTGGAATTGCCGAGGGTTGGGGAGCCCTCGGGCGGAGAATGCTCTCAAAGGTGTTGTCCGCGTTGAAAGGCCCCACTTTGTTTTTCTCTCTGAAACAAAGTTGAAAGGCAGAGAGTGGGAAACACTCAAAAGAAAACTAAACTTTAAAAATTTCTTAGGTGTGGATTGTAGAGGAGAAGGGAGACATAGGAGGGGGGGCCTGGCCATGTTTTGGAGTGACGAGATTAATCTAACTCTGTTATCTTGCTCCTTGAACCATATGGACTTCAGAGTGGATGAAGGAGATGGTAGTAGATGGAGACTTACGGGGGTTTATGGACATCCAGAGGAGGAAAATAAGCATCAAACTTGGACACTTATGAAATCTCTTAGTCGTGAAGGCTCTCTCCCATGGTTATGCTTTGGAGACTTCAACTGCATTGCGGCTCATGAAGAGAAAAGGGGTGGTCCCTTGAAGAATCAGCGAGAAATAGATGGGTTTAGGGAGGCGCTCAGGGCTTGTCACCTTAACTCAGTATGGTTCGAAGGTCACCCGTTTACATGGAGTAACAATAGAGTGGATCGGGATAATACTCAAGAACGTCTGGATAGGGTACTCATGAATGATGCGTGGCATGAGATGTTTCCACGATCCAAAACCGAGCATCTTCCGAAGCGTAGATCAGACCATCTTCCTATCAAAATAGTGATCCAAAGAAACGCCCCGGTTGCCTCAGGTTCGCATAAGAGAAGACGTGGATTTAAATTTGAAAAAGAGTGGCTAAGAGATGAGGAATGCCAGTCTATTGTGAACGAAGCTTGGCAGTTTATCCCCTCTAATAGTGTCAATGGGAAAATAGCTATGTGTGCTAACAAACTAAAGGGGTGGAGTATGAAACGACCCAATGACTTCAAGAGGGAGATTGAGAAGAGAAGGGTGGTTATGCGGGAGTTGGTCACTTGCGTGCCTACAGTGCACATTGTGGATGAAATGAAACGAATGGATGCTGAGATCGATGAGTTGGAGCAACGAGAAGAGGTACATTGGGCCCAACGCAGCCGCCAAAATTGGCTACGCGATGGGGACCAGAACACGGCCTTTTTCCACCGAAAGGCCTCTCAGCGTCGCAGCCGCAATACCATTAAAGGAGTTATGGATGATGGGGGAGTGTGGAAAGCGGATGAAGAGGAAGCCAAGGGGATTTTTCTGGAATACTTTCAAGCTCTATTTACTACTAACGGGGAAAATGATGAAATGCAGCAGGTGTTGGCCACTGTGAAACCGAAAGTCACAACTCAGATGAATGCAGATATGGGAGCGCCTTATACTCGGGAGGAGGTGATTGAAACACTCAAACAAATGCACCCCACTAAAGCACCGGGGCCTGATGGTATGCCGGCTCTCTTTTACAAAACTTTCTGGTATGTGATAGGTGAAGATGTGTTAAATTATGTGCTTGATATTCTTAATAATGATGGCTCCCTTGATGAGATTAACCACACCCATATTGTCTTGATCCCGAAAAAGAAAGAATGTGAATCTACAAAAGATTACCGCCCCATCAGCTTATGCAATGTCTTGTACAAATTGGTGTCCAAAACAATTTCAAATAGGCTTAAAAAAATTCTTCCCTGCATTATTAGCGAGTGCCAGAGTGCTTTTGTCCCTGGACGTCTTATTACAGATAATGTGCTAGTGGCGTATGAATTATTTCATTATTTGAGAAAAAAGAAAGTGGGTGTTAAGGGTTATATGGCGATGAAATTGGATATGAGCAAGGCGTATGACCGAGTTGAATGGAAATTTGTTACTGCCATGATGGAAAAACTCGGATTTGATGCAAAAGTGTGTGAGCTTGTTTTCCGATGTATCTCATCCGTCTCCTACTCATTACTGTTTAATGGCTTTCCTACGAGGTCATTCGTGCCCTCGCGGGGGCTCAGACAGGGGGACCCTTTATCCCCTTTCCTTTTTCTAATATGTGCAGAGGGCTTCTCTTCCCTCCTCCAGGATGCTGAGTCGAAAAAATCTATTCATGGTATAAAAATTGGCAGGAATGTAGCCCCTATTTCCCATCTATTTTTTGCTGATGACACATTGTTGTTTACCCGGGCGTCGGAAACTGAAGCTGATCACATTATGGATATTCTTTTGGTGTATGAATTAGCTTCAGGTCAAAAGATCAATCTGGAGAAGTCTGAAGTCTCTTTCAGCCGGAATGTTAGTACTGAGTCGCAGAATATGCTTCTTTCGAAGTTAAATTTTCAGGCTGTTGCAGATCATGGAAAATATCTTGGACTCCCCACTTTTGTGGGACGATCCAAGAAGACGGTTTTTCAGACAATTCAAGATCGAGTATGGAAGAAAGTAAAAGGATGGAAGGAGCGATTTTTGTCCCGAGCAGGTAGAGAAGTGTTACTCAAGGCTGTGGCCCAAGCGATTCCGACATACGCTATGCAGTGCTTTAAAATACCGGAGGGAGTGGTAAATAGTTTGAATGCTCTTTGTAGAAATTTCTGGTGGGGTCAGCAAGGGGAGGAACGGAAAATGGCTCTTATAAGCTGGAAAAAACTCTGTCTATCCAAGGAAAAAGGCGGTGTAGGGTTCCGGGATCTTAGTGCTTTCAATGATGCGCTTCTCGCTAAACAATGCTGGAGAATAGTGACCACCCCTGATTCGTTGGCAGCGCGGGTCTTGAAGGGGAAATACTTCCCAAGGACCTCCTTTTGGGAAGCAAAAGTGATGACTAATGCGAGTTACACATGGCGGTCCATAGTGGGAGCTAAGGAGTTATTAGCTCAAGGGTCGAGATGGATTATAGGGTCTGGACACAATGTGAGGTTCTGGAAGGACAAATGGCTTCCGAACTTACCAGGCGGTCGAATTTTTTCCAACCCCCCGGATGGCCATCATGAGGATTCCGTAGCAATGTGGTATAATGAGGAGGGAGGAGGATGGCGTAGGGACGAGATTGCTCCATGGGTGACCGTAACTGAGCTGGAAGCTATCTTGAAGACTCGCGTGAGTGGTAGTGGTAGCCATGATTTCTTGAGCTGGTGTCATACGAAGAATGGGGAATTCTGTGTCCGAAGCGCCTACCACCTGGAGATGGATAGGAGGAATGGTAATGTGGGAGGCTCAAGTGGGAACAAGGAAAAACAGCTATGGAAGCAAATATGGGGAGCACGTGTCCCACAAAGAGTAAAACATCTTGTTTGGCGAGCGATCACCAACAGCCTCCCTACTCGACAGAAACTTGCTGAGAGAGGGCTACAGATTGACCCCCAATGTCCGCGATGTGGTGAAGAGAGGGAGAGTGTAGAGCACCTGATGCTGAAATGTGGCGAAAGTAGCCTTATCTGGAGAGCCTCTCCTCTTAGGATTGACAGTGAGATGGAGCGCAGTACACCGATCTCTGAGTGGTGTAGTAATTGGCTGGAAAAGTGTTTGGATGTGAAAGCGTGGGCAGTTACAATGATGGTAATGTGGCAGATTTGGAATTCCAGGAATTCTTGGGTCTTTAATCAGCGCAAGGACGATCCAAGGGATGCTTGTGCTCGAGCTCTAAAACTTATGGAGGATTTTCTTGATGCTATGACTCGGGAACTGCCTGGGCCCCCCCCTCCTAATAGAGACCAGCAGTGGCGAAAGCCGAGTCGAGGCCTTAATAAACTCAACTCGGACGCGGCAGCAAAAAACGGGAAAGGAGGGCTAGGTGTGGTTGTTAGAGATGAGGAGGGAGAGGTTTTGCTTGCGGCTGGAGTTAGGTTGGAGGAGGTTTCATCCCCCGAAGAAGCTGAAGCTTGCGCCATTCTCTTTGGTCTGCAAATTGCCTTTGATGCGGGCCTTCGTAATCTGGAAGTGGAATCGGACTGCTTGACGGTGATAAAGATGCTTAATGGAACCAGTGCAAGGAATGCCACTCAAACTATTATTCATGACATTTTAGCTCTTTCTAGCTCTTTTAATTTTTGCTCTTTTTCTTTTGTTAATAGAGTATGTAATAAGGTGGCCCACACCATGGCCAAACTCTCTTCATCCTTTGATGAGATGCGGGTGTGGCTGGAGGACTACCCTCCTGAACTGTCAACCTGTGTCGCTGCAGACAAGGTTTTATTTCCTTAATATATCTGGCTCTGGTTTTCCTGTCAAAAAAAAAAAATATCACATTTGATTTGCCAAATGTTATCCAAGAAAACTAATGCTAATATCACCGTCAGAAACAACGTTAGATTTTTAAAACTTCTAACATCAAAATTAAAAATATTATTGAAGGATTTTAGTTTGTTTTAATTTGGATCATATGGTGGCTAAACATTGTTTTAGGATTGGAAGTAGTCTTTTATCTTGATTTAGTTGTGTGGGTTTAGTAGGTACAAATACAATCATATATCTATTTTATTTTTTGTACATCCTACATCTCGTAATCTAAGTACTCTTTCTTGATAAGATATTCCAAAATATAAGTCCATTTCCATTTTCATTAAATAAACATATTCAAAATAGTCTCATTAATAAAATAAAAATCCAAAAATATCCTCATAATTTTAGATGTCAAGTTTGAAATGGGATCTTTTACCCCATATTTAACGCGTTAAAATGACGCATTTACTCCTTCATTTACTTTTTCGACAATGATTACTTTAATTTTCTCTCTCATCCACTTTCCTCTTCTCAACCAATTCCTCTAATTTGCTCTCTAAAGTTCCCTATTCATATGGAAAACCTTGAACTGTGATGCGTGATTTTCCTTAGATGCGTGAATTTATTCATTGCAGTTTGAAATCTTAATCTCATTTTTTTTTCAAAGTCCTTATGACTGATTTTGTGTATTTGAATGGATTTTTGTTACATTTTTTATTTTTGAATTTATGACCTTCATCAATTCGCATGCATAGTTTCGAACTTGAAAACTGGCCCTAGATTTCATAATAACAAATCAAACAAGATCCTACATATTTTTTCTTATAAATTGAAATAATTTCAGAAGATTCTCTCTAAGTATGTGTTAGTTTTGGACGAACACTTAAACAACTACAAGAGGGGGGGAGGTTGAATTGTAGTTGGAGAGATTTTCAAACTTTTTGCGGAAATAAAAGAATGACTGAATAAGAAAGAAATAATTGCATGAAATAAGAAAGAACTAGGAACACGAGATTTTTACAAGGAAAACTTCCTAGGCCCAATAGGAAGAAAAACCTTGACCACGAGCGATTTTGACTCAATTCTCTTTAATAGCTTTTAGGCCAAAAGACTCTCTTTTGTACAACCTAAACTTGGACCAACTCTGTTCCTCTAGGAACTGGTTCCCTGTCAGCCTGTTCCCCCTGAACAGTTGACTTCTCCTTGACTTCACTCAAAGTCTTTTCTCTTTCTCTCTTCTCTTTCTCTTTCTCTTTTTCTCTCAAAATGATTACAGACTTAGATTCACTCAACCCAATCTATAATACATCAATTTCTAAGAAGAAGAAAACCGAATGTACTTTCACTAAGAATATTACATAAAATTCTGAAAGTATGTTTTTGAGATCATTACAAAACTCTATTTGTAGGGACCTTTCTCGATTTCTTCTCCACGATCTTCTCCAAGATCTTCTCCATTATCCCACGTAACTTCAGCCACTTCTCCAAAATGTATCCGTTGTGATAATTCTGTTGGCAGTTAGCTTCCTTAAACGTAGCCACTTCTCTACGTTCGCACGCCTTATAAATAGATTGGTTGTTGTGGTTCCTAAAATGTAGGAACTACCTCAACGATCTATTTTTAAGCGCATACTTTGGTTAGTGATTGGCGGCTCCTAGATTGTAGGCAACCAGAAGATGCTGCACACACACTAACTAAACACAATATTATGGAACCTTAATATATTAACTTTGTTACATCCATAATATTAACCGAATATCACAAATAATTTATAAACAACTTAATCTTGATTAAACTCCTAATCACTTTTTCATAAGTCATTTAACATATTATTTGTGAGATCTAACGATAACTAAACTGATTAAAACCTTAAAGAATAAATCTAACAAAATAAAATAAACAAAACAGGAAAAATAAATCTAAGACATGAAATTAATTTTAACATAATAAACTAAAAACCGGACTTAATAAACTAAAATCACGCAAACTTTGATTATATGTCATTATGAAAATAGTGAAATAACAATATTCCCCCTTTTTGATTATGACATATAATTAAATTTTTTTTTAAGTTTTTATGTTTTTTTTTAAAAAAAATCTAAAAAGACTAAGAAAATAAACTAAACAAACTATCCACAATCTAACCTAGTTAAAACTCTACTGAGATTGGGAACGGGATCAGACTTGACTGGGAACAGGGATGAGAAAAATATACATAGGAACTAAGATAAAAAATTTTGACACTCATATCTCTTCCCCCTTTGTCATTATCAAAACCAAGGATTGTACCTGAAGCACTAGAGAGTCAACAGTCTAGGCAACAAGCAAGTTGCTCAAACAGACATCTCATAATATTAGCCATCCAAACACACAAACAAAATAGGCATGTAGAAAGCAACATTATAAACAGCAATAATCAATCAATATGCAGAGTAAGGCAAAAGAAAGTGAAGAAAGTGAAGAAAGTAAAGAGAAATTAAAAGTACTTCATGTGTCTCAGAAGGACAAAAGAAGAAAAATCCAAAAGATTGTTTAATAATTACAGCCAAAAAAAACTTGTTCAAATTGTCCAAAGTTAAGAGAAGTTAGGGTTTGGTTCTTTTGAAGAGAGAGGAGACCACAAAATCTATCTTGGAGAGCACACCATCCACCTTGTTCCTGATCCCAGTATCAGAATTCTTGATTGCAAGCATTTGATCTTGCTGCTGAGAGTCCAGAACATTGACAGTAGCTTCAATGGCATTGATCTTGGTGTGCAGAAGGGTCAAAGAGTCCTGAATTTCCCTGAGTAGCTTGTTTAGCCCAATTGTAGAAAGTAATGGAAAATCCACAGCAGTAGAAGGGACAGGATAAGAATTTAGGTGAATAAATACTGTGTCACCTTGATCCTGCTCCTTCTGGAACTTGGACCCAGCCAACCTTTGGCTCTTCCTGACCGACCTACTGGGTACCCCTTCTTCATCCAACTTTCTCTTACTACCCACTTCAACCTTTACTGGAGTTTCTTCTCTCTCAAAATCTATCTTCCATTTACCAACCTCAAGCTCAGCCTAGTCAGAGTTTTTTTTGTAAGATAATTTTCTGGCTCAAGATAAAAGGAGGGACTAGGAGGCAATTTAACTTTGCATTGTTTGAAAACAGAGGAAAGAAGATTTCCATAACCCACTTTGGTGTTATGGGTAATGCAGTGAGAGAGATGTGAAATTATCAAGGAGGGAAGGTTGATTTTTATGTTTTCAGCAAGGTAGTACATAATGGAAAGATCCACTAGACTTGCCTGGGTTCTTTTGGAGGAACGGGGTAAAATGAAACGCCAAACCAACTGAAATAGCAACTTATGAAATGGAGACAATTCGTTTTGATCTAAAGGTAAAGCATTAGAATTGCCGTTAAAGAAAGCAAGAATTTGAGCATTGGTAACTCCATTTATGTTTAACTTAGCCCCACCCTTAATATAGTCCTTGTAACCCTCATGCGGAACATCAAACCATTCCCCCAATTTCTTCTCAGTGATGGTAACTACAGACCCATTGACAATTGACACACACACACCCTCAGTTGTTGTAAACCCAGAACAAAAAGCTTTCATCTCTTTTTCATAAAGACCCTCATCTATGCTAACAATTTTTAACCACTTCTAAAATTTCAAAATTTTCAATAACTCATTCCACTTAGACTTTTTGCACCATGCAATATCTACACAAAAGCCCGTAAGAAATTGTGAAGATTTTGTTTTCTTACCTCGTTTTGTAGGTACAGTAATCTCTTGTTCTTGATCGCTTTCAAACTCGTTTTCACCTTCTTCCTTTTTCGGAGAGAGAGAAACAGGTGCAGAGGATGCCGATTTTGACCCGGTAGAATCTGCATCGTTCTTGGATGATTCTTGAGCACTCAATTCATCATAGGATGGTGTTTTCTCTTTTTGGAAATTTTCATCATCACCAGAATTTTGAGTTTTGGAAGACATGGTGACAGAGTTTTGGTGTGAGGTTGAAGATGAGAATGAGGAGAGAGAGAGACTTGTGAGTTGATGTGAGAGGGAAATTATGAGGGGTCAGTGATTTGATGTGTTGGTTTATAAAGTAATCATGATTCCGTGTGAAAAAGAAATGGAGAGTTAGGTTTAATGAAACGGTTTATGGGTTTTTGGAAGGCAATTAATGAAGTTTCTTCATTTAACATTAGATTAATTGAACGCGTAATTTTGGCCATAATTCAGATTAATGCTTTTTAATTTTTGGACGGAAAGGTGTGAAAAGAAAAAGAAACAAGGAAATTTGGAGGTAAATTAGAAAAATGGAAAAAAATAAAATTTACTCTTGCATATGATAAAAATGTGTCCATAATATACAAACTACATACGTATCAAATATATACAAGGACACTAAGGGTAATATTGAGAAACATATGTGAGTCCTTATACTTGACCCTAGGTGTATGAAATTTAATTCATGAAGATTGCTAGACATACTTAGTAAGAAACAATTTGGGAGGAATCAACATTATGTGTACATTTAAACAATTTTTATCATTCCTAGTTCCAAGCGTATCTTTTGAAACCTGTCCCTAGATAGAGGTTTAGTCAATATGTCAGCTATTTGATTTTCAGTAGGACAAAAATCAACTTTGACTAATCCCTTCTCTACATTGTCTTTTAGGAAATGATGTCTAATGTGAATATGCTTGACTCACTAGTAGAATAAATGTTATTTGCTGCGGTAATATTGTTGCGGTTTTACCCATACGCAGCAATATATCACGTAAAAAAAAACATAAAATATAAAATAAATATATTGTTGCGGTTTCTACCTAAAACCGCAGCAATATGGTATTAACATAATTTTTTTTTAAATTGACTATTTGACCGAAATATTGCTGCGGTTTTTATAAAGAACCGCAGCAATATATTAAAATAACATTAAAAAATAATATTTTAATATATTGCTGCGGTTCTTTATAGAAACCGCAGCAATATCATTTTAAAAAAATATAAAAGACAACAATTAGGGTTTTTTCCCTCTCCCTCTCTCAAACTCACGCACTCTCTTCTCAGCTCTTTCTCTCAAACTCACGCTGCTCTCAAACTCACGCTGCTCTCTTCTCTCTCTTAGCCTCTCTCTTCTCTCTCTCATCTCTCTTCTCTCTCATCTCTCTTCTCTCTCATCTCTTCTTGGATTTCTGGAGAATGTTCTTCACACACCACCTACGACGCGCGCCACACCGCGAAGATCGCCGTGGTCGCTTTCTTTCTGGAGCCTCCGACGAAGTCACAACCTCACACCGCGAAGATCGCCGTCGCCGCTTTCTTTCTAAGTAACAAGTCACACCGACGAGACGCGACCAGTGTGTTCGACGAGTTCCTTCGGTTTTTTTTGGTTTTTTGCTTTTTGTTTCCTTTTTTCGTTTTTTTTTTCATTTTTTAGATTTGTTGGTAGATTTTTTTAGATCTGATTTTCTTTTCATTTTTCTCGTCTTTCACCAAGCCGACGCCATCACCATTGCTGTCGACTTTACCAGCGCCGTCGTCGGCCGTACCGGCGCCGTCGTTGTTGCTGTTGTTGCTATGTAACAATTACATATATTTTATTTAGATCTAATTTCGTATTTCATTGTTGTGGTCAGATTTTTTTAGTACTTCTGTATTTTTTTTAATTCCTCTTTTATTTATGTTATTATGTAATTTTACAGAATCGCTTGTTGTTGCAGAATCGTTGTTGTTGTTATGTAGCAGAAATTTTATGTTATTTTATAATTTGTTTTTGCATGTTTTAGTTATTTTTTTTGGATTACAAGTTATACTCATTTGTTGTTGAGTATAAGATGTTATTTTATCTTGGATTGATGGCTTAGTTTTAATATTTCAAATTTGATTACAAAATACAAATTTTTTTTTTTTTTTATTGTTCTATGACCTATTGCTGCGGTTTTGAACCAAAATCGCAGCAATATACCTATTTTTTTTATTATTAACTATAACATATTGTTGCGGTTTTACCTAAAAATCGCAGCAATATACTTTGGACATCTCATATAAAATAAATATATTGCTGCGGTTTTACTCAGAAACCGCAGCAATATAATTAATACCTATTGCTGCCCCCTTAATTGCTGTGCGCCCAAAACCGCAGCAATACGCCACTTTTTAACCGCAGCAAATAGCATTTATTCTACTAGTGACTCTAGAGTGATGAACTGGATCCTTGGAAATGCAAATAGCACTAGTGTTATCACAGAATATAGGAACACACTTGAATTTTATGCCAAAGTCACGAACCTGTTGCTTGATCCATAATACCTGAGAGCAGCATGCAGCAGCTGCCACGTATTTAGCTTCTGCTGTGGAAAGAGCAACAATGTTTTGTTTCTTTGAGCTCCAAGAAACCAAGCTTGATCCTAGGAACTGTATAATACCCGATATACTTTTGCGATTCACCAAGTCTCCAGCATAGTCAGCATCGGAATAGCTTACTAGATCAAAGATGTCACTTCGAGGATAGAACAAACAAAGATCATCACTTCCTTTCAAATATCTAAGAATCCTTTTGACAGCTGTCAAATGGATTCCTTAGGATTTGATTGGAATCTTGCACATAAACCAACACTAAAGGATATATCAGGCCTACTCGCAGTTAGATAAACTAAGGAACCAATCATACCTCTATAGAGTTTCTGATCTACGTACTTACCTTTGATCCTCATCTAACCTTGTACCTGTTCCTATAGGAGTATGGTTTGATTTTGCTTGATCCAGTCCATATTTTTTCAATAACTCCTTTACGTATTTTTGTTGATGGATCATTGTTCCTTTTCAGTTTGCTTGATTTGCAAACCGAGAAAGAAGTTTAACTCTCCCATCATACTCATTTCAAATTATAACATTAACTCAGCAAATTCTTTACAAAGAGATTCGTTAGTTGCACCAAAAATTATATCATCCACATAAATCTGAACCACTAGGATGTCTGTTCCTTTGGATCGAAGGAACAGGTCCTATCAACTTTGCCTCGTATAAATATTAGAAAGTAAGAATTTTGAAAGTCTTTCATACCATGATCTAGGAGCTTGCTTAAGCCCATAAAGAGCTTTATCTAGCTTATAGACATGATTTGGAAGATCCGGGTTTCAAAACCAGGAGGTTGTTCCACATAGACGTTTCAATCAAATATCCATTTAAAAAGGCACATTTGACGTCCATTTGGTACAACCTAAAACCCATGAATGATGCAAAGGCAATCAAAATTCTTATTGCTTCTATTCTAGCTACAGGAGCAAAGGTTTCATCAAAGTCAATACCTTCTTGTTGATTATACCCTTTGGCTACGAGTCTGGCTTTGTTCCTTATGACTGTTCCAGGTTTGTCTAGCTTATTCCTGAAGGCCCATTTTAGTCCAATCACCTTTTGGTTTTAAGGCTTGGTCTCAAGATGCCAGACCTTGTTCCTCTGGAACTCATTCAGTTCCTCTTGCATGGCGTTTATCCAGTCAGACTCCAGTAGGGCATCATTGTGATGTCGTGGTTCTGTCATAGACAAAAAGGTATGGAAAGCACATAAATTTTTCAGTTGGGATCTCGTTTGAGTTCCCTTTTCAATATCACTTACTATTAAATCCAATGGATGGGATTTCAAGTGTTTCCACGGTCTTGGTTCAAATCTTCTTGTGTCTGCTCCTCCAGTTTGACGAGCTTCATTCGTCTCGTCTACTGGATGAATTTCTGGTGCCTGTTCAACCTGTATAACAGGATCAGGAATAGCTATCTCTTCTTCAGAAATATGCTTTTTGTCGGTCCCTACAGGTGTTAGTTCCTCATTAATGTTTACTGACTCCTCAATACGAGTCAGTCCTATTTCAAATTCATTTTCATGACTTGGTTCCTGCAGAGAGTTAGTTTCATCAAAAATTACATAGACACTCTCCTTAACGCACATTGTTCGTTTGTTGTAAACTCTATATGTCTTACTACTTAAAGCATATCCAATAAAAACAGCATCATCGCTTCTAGCATCAAACTTTCCTAAATTGTCTTTACCATTGTTATGTACAAAGCATTTACATCCAAATATTCTAAAGTACGAGATATTGGGTTTTCTTCCTTTGAGAAGCTCATGAGGGGTCTTCAAGAAAATAGGTCTTAGCATGACTCTATTGATTATGTAGCATGCCGTATTTACTGCTTCAGCCCAGAAATTCTTCGGAAGATTGCTTGCTATGATCATTGTTCTTGCCATGTCCTCCAAAGTGCGATTCTTCCGTTCTACGACGCCATTTTGGTGTAGGGACCTTTCTTCTCGATTTCTTCTCCACGATCTTCTCCAAGATCTTCTCCGTTATCCCACGTAGCTTCAGCCACTTCTCCACAATGTATCCGTTGTGATAATTCCGTTGGCAGTTGGCTTCCTTAAACGTAGCCACTTCTCCACGTTCGCACGCCTTATAAATAGATTGATTGGTTGTTGTGGTTCCTAAAATGTAGGAACTACCTCAACGATCTATTTTTAAGCGCATACTTAGGTTAGTGATTGGCGGCTCCTAGATTGTAGGCAACCAAAAGATGCTGCACACACACTAACTAAACACAAAATTATGGAACCTTAATATATTAACTTTGTTACATCCATAATATTAACCGAAAATCACAAATAATTTATAAACAACTTAATCTTGATTAAACTCCTAATCAATTTTTCATAAGTCATTTAACATATTATTTGTGAGATCTAACAATAACTAAACTAATTAAAACCTTAAAGAATAAATCTAACAAAATAAAATAAACAAAACAAGAAAATAAATCTAAGACATATGAAATTACTTTTAACATAATAAACTAAAAACTGGACTTAATAAACTAAAATCACACAAACTATAATTATATGTCATTATCAAAATAGTGGAATAATAGTATGCATAGTGTCAAGATCCCAAGTAAGAAAGATAAAAAAAATAAATAAAGGGAGCATTTACATATTAGGATTATATTAAGTTATGTTGCTTACTAGAAAAAATTATATCATAAATTTATCCTTAAATCTATAAAAAAAAATTTCAATTAATTATATTTATTTTCAAATGTTCTAAATCTAATGTGTCCATATTCTATTTGATTATAAGTAGATAGGGAAAAAGTAGATTTGATGGGGACATGGAGTAGTTTTGTTAATTTTTCCACGCGTACACAATACAGACAGTTTAATATATAGTAAGTTGATGATGAACATAAATATGATACATGAGAAAGAAAAACAAAAGAAGATAGAATAAAAAAAAAAGTCTCCAAGAGAAAGAAAAAGTATAAAAAAACAAATTCCATGTGAAAATATATAATATATTCTGTTGTAACCTAAAAATAAACAGAGACACATGGACCAATTAGAAGCGTCCACGTGTCCCATAAAGAGAGGAAAGCTTGGCACTATTTAAAGCTTTTTTTATTTCTTAAATGATAAAGGCCCAATTTTGGCTTGAAGTAATATTTAGACCCAACTCCCAGAAAACGGTTGCATATGATTAGCTAATTTTTAGCCGGCCATGTGTCACAATCTGATTGCCTAGCCAATCAGGTGCTCTTATTCTAGGATGACACTAAATGGAAGCTCTTAGATTTCTAGGCACTATAAATAGTCCCCTTAAAATCAGGTAAAAAGTAGCTCATTGAATAGTGTGCCATTACTCTACTAAAATATTCTCACTCACTTTGCTTTCTCTATCTCTACTATTTTTTCATGCCTGATACTGACTTAAGTTTTGGAGGGGGAACCACCACCCAAACCTCACGGGTTAGTTCATTTTTCAGTAGATTCGAAGTACGGAGCTCAGGTTCGAAGTGCGGAACTCAAGAATCATTGTACAAGTCTTTAAAAAAACATATTGAAGGATTGAAGTTGCTTAGCTTGCTCGACAACTAGACTGAACATTTGGCATCGTCTATGGGTAGACGCAACAATGACTGATTGTCACTCATCCAATGTATCTAGAAATTGCAGGTATCATGTTTGAGTACATAACACAGTAGATGATGATCATCGACCTAGGCAGAGATAGGCCTCTGTCCAATGCTCCTAATCAAAGTCAAGTTCATGTCCTTCTGGAAAATCTTGAACGTCCGGTGACTGCTGCTCATATGAAACATGTGTTAAATGATCGACTTCCAGATCAAGATAATAGCGGTTATCCAAGAACGATTAAAGAATAACATGTTGTTTTTCCAGGTGAATCCAAAACCGGCTGATAACAATCTAGCTTCTCTTCGGGGATGCTCTCAGGAGAATCGGGCAGGTCCTAGTCAACCTGCTCGTCAAGAAATTTATAGGAGGACAACTACATGAGAACGAACTAGCATGTAGTGAGTAGGAAAGGAAGATGGACTGGAACCTGGTGGTTAGGAACCAGGATGATGCACATCCAAACGGAAATCGGATGGACCACAGGGTCTACACCGTATTTGAGAGATCCCCCCTTGAAGATACATTCTCGGACAGAAGGAAGAAGTCGGGGCCCTTCTGTTCTTCGTCCAAGGCAAGAGAAGACAGTGGTGCAACTGATGGTCTATCGACTACTCTGAAGGGAGTAGTTGAGAAGTGTTGTAACAAACTCTCCCCTAATTCAACAAAAAAATTTCACTGAACTCAGTTATCTAATTATCGGTCACTTTTTAGCAAATCGACAAGAACAAAGACAAGCATGGATTTGGGTAAGGTCATCCAAGGAGCAAAGGAAGCTCTTCGAATTTTTATTAAGAGGTTTATTCTAGAAGCTTTGCAGGTTCAAGATCTTAATGCTAGTGTGGCCTTTGACGCCTTCATCAGAGGGCTACTGCCAGGAAGTATTAAGTTTGATCTTGTCAAAAAGAAAATCACTACTCTTACATAAGCCTTGAAGGAGGCTGAAGCATTTATACATGCTACATAAGTTTGTGCTGAGGCTAAGCACCCTAAGTCCAAGAAACCTAAATAATTAGTTCAGGAAAAAACAACCCTAAGAAGGTTGAGACTTGGGCAATAACCTCCACAACCACCTTGTCTTAAAGAGGAAAAAGAGAAGAATCAGAAACTTTAGCTGGCCTAATAAAATTCAGCAAATATCAATACTCCATTCTTATGGAGATAGAATATCAATATGAGCTCAAGGCTCCAACTGAAATGAAGACTCCTTACAGAAGTAGAGACAAGAATAAATATTATCATTTCCATAGGGACTGTTGTAATAGCCTTAATTTCAATATCGTCTTATTTGAGTTGAAAAACGATTTATATATTTATGAACGATGTTTTATTATTTTATGGGTGTTGATAATATATTTTATGGTTATTTCACCAAATACCCCCGACAAATCAACAAATTTACAATATACCCTCAATGTTCCAAAAATGCACCATATACCCCTGAGTTTGCGAAAACATTCACCAAATACCCTTTTCGTAACTGTCGTTATCTCACCGTTAGCATTATTACCATTTTGTCATCATTAAACCTTAACCCTAATTCTAATCTATCCTTAACCCTAATTCTAATCAAACCCTATCCCTAAACCCTTCCCCTTACCCTAACCCTAACTCCTTGGTAGCCCCCACCCCTCCACCCCACCCCAGCCCCTACCCCTCCCTCTCCCCCATTGTCGCACCGTTCACTACTGACATCCCCGACCCCTCACGCGTCCGTTGACCGCAGCCTCCCCCACCCCCTGCAATTATGTTCACCGCCGACCTCCCCTACCCCCTGCGAAAAATCTAATGCACCCCCTCTTCGTTCTTCGTCGATTCCCCCACCCCCACCCCCTGCGAAAATCTAACGCACCCCCTCTTCGTTCTCCTTCGATTCCCCCACCCCTCTTCGTTCACCACCGGCCTCCCCCACCCCTTGTGCGAAAATCTGACCCACCCCCTCTTCGTTCATCGTCGATTCCCCCACCCCCTCTTCATTCATCGCCAGCCTCCTCCACCACTATGTGAAAATCTGGCCTACCCCATCTTCGTTCATCGTCGATTCCCCCACCCCCTGCACGAAAATTCGACCCACCCCCTGCGCGAAAATCCGACCCACCTCCTATTTGTTCACCCATACCTTGCGCGAAAATCCAGCAGGTGATGCGACGGTGAATGAAGAGGGGGAGAGGGAGAGAGGGAGAGAGAGAGGGGTGCTGCTGCGGAGGGGAGAGGGAGGGGGATGGGGAGAGGGAGGGGGGAGAGGGTGGGGCTGGGGGTGGGGGTTGGGCCTGGGTGGAGAGGCGGTGGGCTGGGTGGGTTAGAGCTTGGGGTAGGCCGGTAAGGGTTTAGAGTTTAGGGTTAGATTTTAGGGTTAGGGTCAAATTGTGACAAAATTGTAAATAACGTTAATGGTGAGATAACGACAGTTACAAAAAGGGTATTTGGTGAACCTTTTCGAAAACTCAGGGGTATATGGTACATTATTGGAACATTAAGGGTATATTGTGAATTTGTTGATTTGTTAGGGTATTTGGTGAAAAAACCGTATATTTTATTTTATACATAGAAAGTAATATTTTTATGCGTGTATTATTACGAAGTTACTTTTTTTTATGCCTTAAGTATTCTATTGTATTTCTGAAATCCTTTTGAATAATTTGGAGTTCTAATATGATTATTTGTTTTATTTTATTAAATTCATATCTTAAGTTATAATGTTAGTTTGTTTTGATTTTTAGTTAAATGAGTCTATTTTATTAAGAGTTATAGCATAGAGGGAAACCCATTTACTTATTCTCTCTCATCCCGTATCAACTTCTTCTATTTTCCTTCATCGTGGCTTGCTAACCGAACACTAGCTCCTACTCTCCTATCTTTCTCGTGCCTTCTTCCCGTGATGTCAGGTTGATTTCATCAACCTCTTTTAGCCAAAATTCATTTCCTATTATCATCAATTGAGGAGAAATCCCAAAAATGCTAAAACCCTTTCTATGGAGGCTGATTAAGTTCCATACCGGTTCTGACGAACCCTAAAGACCTTTATGGTCAGTGTATTTGAGATAGGATCGTTGACGATGTCATATCGGCTTTATCAAGATATCTTGATGGTATTCCTAACCCGGGCCATCCTCTTATGGGTCTGAGTCTGATCCAATAATTATCTAATTGTACCTATGGGCCTAAAGATAAGTATGAAAGAGGATAGAATTGTATCCAACCAATAGGAGCAGAGTCCTATCTTAGCAAAGACACCGCCGTCTCTTATAGATACCCATTGATCTGAGTCATAAGGTACGTTCACATACTACCTCTGTTTTTTTTAGTTGCAACGATTAGACATTTTCTACTCACACTTTATGTCTAATCGTTGCAACTAAAAAAAACAGAGGTAGTATATTATTATACTCTACCTGAGATATACCGATTATTACCTTTTATTGACTTAGGCATCGGAGGGGCGTTTCTCGGATGAACCCTTGAGGTTAGTTTACGAGCTCTGTTTTATAGGAATCCCAACCGGCTTATATACATTTGAAGGACACATGTTCACTCCCAATCATTTATTCCATACCGGAACAATTGGCGCTAGAAGGAGGGGTGAACTATACCTTTAAGTCTTAAGTCATAATTTTACCAGCATACCAGATACCACTCTCATGGATCCTAAGCAGACTTTTGGGATGCCTGAAACTGATGAGAACAATTTCCTACTGGGGAAACCACCAGGTTTCTCAACTCCGCAACAGGTGGTAGGACCTTCCAGGCCACTTGCTAATAAGCGAAAAAGTGTTAACGAGGCCCCTCAACCAGTTATCTTTGAAGCGCTCCAGCACATGTTCACTCCTGAGCAACTCCGAAGTGCTGCAGAGGTCTTCCAAGCCATGGCGAGCCAGACGACACCGACCAGTCATACCGGCAAGCGTCCCCCACAACAAGAATATTAACCTTTTCCGTACGCCAAAATCGGACGCTAAAAACGCGGGATCGGACACTAAAGAGATTAGCGTCTGTCAACGGACGCTAAAAGGCTAATGCAAAACCCCTGGTCCTTACGCGGGCGCTAAAAATTTAGCGTTTGAGATTTGAGATTTAGCGTCCGATTCTAAAGTCGGACGCTAATTAGCATCCGATTCTAAAGTCGAATGCTAATTAGCGTCCGGCTAAAAGTCGGACAGTAATTACCGACAGACAAGTCGGTCGGTAATCACCAACCGAAACGATCAGTAATTACCAACTGCCTAAATAGTCGGTTATGTGTATTGACAGTCGGTATTAATGTGTACAATACTTTTTTTTGTCTTTTATGTTCTGTCACTCGCAGTGTAGTATTTTGTCCTTTGTGTATTGTTTTTTACTTGGAAGATACTAGCAGTACAAAAGTATGAAGGAAAGGAAATGAAAACACAAAATTACGGAGCAAAAGAAATAATTTTTATATATTAAAAAAAGTTTTACATACTTTAACTTGCAAAAAATAAAAATTACAGTACATTGTTCCAAAAGAACACAAAAATAACATTAAAACTACATAAAATACAGTAAAACTACACAAAATTACATAAAAATTCCATAAAATTAACTCGTTTAACTGCTAAGAACAAGTTAGATTTATTAATCACCTGCAAAATTAGACAAAAAAACAAAATTAGAAATAAAATTAAACCAAAATTATAATTAAATATCACGTTATTAGCCCCCAAAAAAACAAAAAAAAAAACTAAAAAACAATATTATTATTTTTATTAGAACCCGAAAACCCAACCCACCCGAAAACCTCACCCACCACTGCTGAAACCCACCCACCCCTGCCGCCGACACCCACCAACCCAGCCATCCGAAACCCACCCGAAAACCCAACCCAAAAACCTCACCCACCTGAAACGAAACCCACCCACCCACCCACCCACCCCTGCCGAAACCCACCCATCCGAAACACACCTGAAAACCTCACCAACCCCTGCCGAAATGCACCTGCGCACCCACCCCTATCGAAACCCGCCCATCCAAAACCCACCTGACCCACTAATCACCCCCCGAAAACCCACTTGACCCACAAACCACCCCCGAAAACCTGAGCCCACAACCACCCCGGCCTGAATACCTTAGCTCACAACCACCCCCGAAAACGCTGGCCCACAACCACCCCACAACACCAAAACCCGAAGCTCCCAAAAACCCGCAACCCACCCCACCTGTAAACAGAACCAAAACCCCCAAAACCCGACCCAAAATTGTACCTTGAACAACCAAAATTTCCACCAGAAAAAAACCACCCAATACCTCTAAAATCAAACAGAAAAAAACCCAGAAAAAATGAAAAAGGATAAAAACGAAGAAGAAAAAAAAACCAAAATGAAGATAGATACACTTGTTGAAAGTTAGAGAGGATGAAAATTGGATTTAGAGGTTAAAGATGAGAGAAAGAGAGAGAAAGTGTAGAAGAGAGAAGAGAGGAGAGAGAATAAGTGGGGGAGGCGGGCAAAAGGTGAGAGAATTAGTAACGAATGATTTTAGGGTTACTGAATGGTTAGATGGTCGTCTAGTCATATTGAACATCGAGCAATTTCTTTTAGCAAAATCCTTTTTCAGCGTCCGTTTGACAGACGTTAAATTTTAGATAGCGATCGCTAATTAGCGTCCGTTCCAAAAACGAACGCTAATTTTAGAAAAGCGGACGCTAATTAGCGTCCGTTCCAAAAACGGAGAATTTTAGAAAAGCGGACGCTAATTAGCGTCCGTTCAAAAGATGGACGCTAATTTTACAAAAACGGACGCTAATTTGCGTCTGATTGTGCCGGACGGTAAATTCAGACGCTAAAAGCGCGGATTCATGTTGTGCCCTGAGTAGGCCCCATAGCCTTGTGAGATCAAAGATGCATTCTTTTGCAATGGGCTGCTAGGGCGACCAAGGCCAGAATGACCACGATCAGGTGGAAAACTCCAAAACCCGTACGGAGCCACCAAGAGAGGGAGATGAAGAAGAGGATCAATTCACCGAGATCCAGCAATCAACTCAACCTATAAGGGAAAGCGAGTACCGACATAGGGCACCGGTATCTCTTTGTAATTCCCCTTTCTCGACGGCTATACTCCAAGAACCCATGGAGAAAATCAAGATGCTGACATGTAAGTATGACGGTAAGACGGATCACATCTCGGCATACGAAAGACACACGCTGCTGTACACGGATACCGACTCGGTATGGTGTAAAGTTTTCTCTTCTACTATGTCTTGACTAGACCAAACCTGGTTTAAAAGCATACGGCCGGCAACTATCTTTGACTTCCGGCAGCTCACTTCCATGTTTGTTACACACTTCATTAGTAACAAGCATAGGGAGAAAACTACCGGCGAGCTGATGTCCATCAAGTAAGGAGAGACAGATAGGTTGAGGGATTACATATGACGCTTCAATTCAGAGGCCATCACCATATTATATAGTAATAGTTATTTATATAATTAAACAACTAGTTTAAGATAATAGCGAGCCTCTGTGGGTTCGACCCTTACTTTCCTTATCTATTTGTTAGAGTTAGTGAGTGATTTATAAATCTAATTTTGTTAGGGAAACGACACACATCACGAGCGCTTGGACGTTCGGTGAAGTATACAATCTCAGCCACAATGAGATGGCATAACAAATAATCTTCAAATTAAAATTGTTATAAGAAATTTTCTCTCTCTAGATTTTCTCTCCACGTACATTGTATGGTGGTGGCTATGGCAAGATCATCTAGAGGAGCGGGAAGGAATGGAGGTAATGCAGGATGTATGAGGAAATCAGGTCCTAGTCTAGACACTCCAAATAGGAAAACGAAGACATTGGATGTATTAATGGGAATCACACCATTGGAGATTGATAATGAAACTGAGATTATTCAGGAAGAAATACTTTCACCTCGTTCTTCTTTGAGAGAGATACAAAATCAATCTGAACTGAGAGTGAATTTTTCGGATTGGATAGAATCAATCAACAAGTCAAAAGAGAGTATGTTTGGAGAACAGAGGAGCAGGATTCAATTCGGAGGTAATGATCCTATTCCGATTCTTTTTGATGAAACAGTAAGTAATACGAATGCTGAATTGATTAAAATTGAAATTGAAGATATACAATCTGTGATAGATTACTGGAATTCAGCATTATACTGTTATGTTGTTGGTGCGAATCCACCTGATCATGTAATGGAAGGTTACATACGGAGAATTTGGAGAGATCAGGGGGTTGATAAGGTTGCGATGGTGAAACCTGGAATATTTGTGGTTCGATTTCAATCAGTGGAGAAGAGAGATAAGGTTTTGAATGGAAGCATTCCTTTCTTTGATCATAAACCAGTGATTTTGAAAGCCTGGAATCCTGAGGTTGATATTCAGAGAGAGGAGATTAGAACACTGCCAATATGGATCCAGTTGAATCTGGACTTCAAAAATTGGGGAGAACAATGCATTTTTAAAATTGCAAAATCCATTGGTAAACCAATCAAGCTTGATCAAGCTACAATTAAGCGCGAAAAATTGCAATATGCGAGAATGTTGATTGAGGTTCAGTTGAATCAGCTATTTCCTGAGAAGATTGAGTTTATCTATGAAGTAGACAATATTATGGAGGTAGAGGTGAATTATGAATGGAAACCAGTTACATGCTCATCATGTAATGGACTGGGACATACTAAGGAGGAATGCAGGAAGCCTGAGGTCAAGAAGAAGCAAATGTGGCATGCAAAGGGGCAAATGCAAGTTGAAGATAGGAATGTAAAGGCTGGAATGGAGAAGGAGGTGAATCAGGTGGTAAATCAGGTGGCAAAGGAGTTCACAACTGTTGTAAAAAGTACAAAAGCTCAAAAGGCTGTTACTAGCTAGATTCCATTGCAGAATGGGTTTGAAGTCCTAGCAGAAGATGAAGATACTATGGTGATAGGCAGGGTGATTGATCAACAAGGAAGGCAAACTGAAGAGGCGGAAGGTGGAAGTCCTTCCAACAAGGATGGATAGCATAATAAGCTGGAATGTGAGGGGTGCTAACAGTCCTGCTAAACAAAGAGAAATCAAGAAATTCTTGAGTTCTAGGAAGGTAGGTCTTGTTAGCCTCCTTGAAACAAAAGTAAAGGCAAGTAACATGGGCAGTCTTTACTTTAATATATTCCATGGATGGTGTTTCACATCTAATTCAGCTTTGCACAAAGGTGGAAGGATTGTGATAGCTTGGAAGCCTAGAAATTTTAGCTTAAACATTATAGCTATGACTAGTCAATTGGTGCATTGTAAAGTTCTAAATAGACAGGGGTCAAGTGAGTTTTATTGTACTTTTTTGTATGCTTTGAATGATGGCCAAGGTAGAAGAGAAGCTTGGAAAGACTTGGAGGATCTGGCTAAGGGCATTACTGGTCCTTGGTTATTGTCAGGTGACTTCAACTGTGTAATGAATGTTGGTGAGAGGATTAGATCCGTGGTGAGGCACCAGGAGATTGCAGATCTATGTAGTTGTATGAATGTTTGTGGTATGCAAGATATGGCTAGCACTGGTTGCTTATTCACATGGAATAACAAGCAACAGGGAGAAAGTAGAGTCTATAGTAAACTGGACAGGGTTATGATCAATCAGGAGTGGATAAACCAATTTCAGCACTCAGCTGCTCATTTCTTACCTGAGGGCTTATTTGATCATTGTCCAGTTGAAATTCATGTGTACCCTCAGTTGCAGATGGGGAGAAGGCCTTTTAAATACTTTCATATGTGGAGTCTCTCTGGAAAATTTAATGATATTGTTACAGAAGCTTAGAGTATTCTTAAGGTGGGGACTCCTATGTATCAGGTGGTGAAGAAGCTAAAGAATGTTAAGGAGGCTCTCAAAAAGTTAAATAAGGAAGGTTTTGATGAGATTCAAAGTAAGGAGCCGATTGCTCTTACTGAATGCAAAGCATTACAGGATCAGTTACATCAGAATCCTGGTGATATTGTGTTAGCTGATAAAGAAAGAGATGCTGGCCATGAGTATAGTAGAGTTCATAAACAACACATGGCTTTTTTGGCTCAAAAAGCTAAATTAGCATGGTGCAAAGGTGGATATGAGAATAGTGCAATTTTTCACCAGTCAATTAAAGCTAGAAGGATGCATAATACAATATATGCTATTCATGATGAGCAAGGGGTCTGGCAAGATGAAGTGCAGGGTGTGAATGAAAGTTTCCTTAGGTTCTATCAAAATCTTCTAGGTAGAGCTATGGAAGATAGAATTCATGTGAAGAAAGAAGTAATTGAGAAGGGTCCCAGGTTAGCAGCAGAGCATATTGCTATTCTTGAAGCTGAGTACACAAGGGATGAAGTGAAGACAACAATGTTCTCAATTGAGGGGAATAAAGCCCCTGGCCCTGATGGCTTTGGAGCTCATTTCTTCAAGGATGCATGGCACATAGTTGGAGCTGAGGTAACATATGCTATCCTAAATTACTTCCAAATAGGCAAATTGCTAACTGAGGTGAATACAACTATATTAACCTTGATTTCAAAAGTAAGTTGTCCTAGTAGTGTGGCTGAATTTCGACCTATAGCCTGCTGTAATGTGTTGTATAAATGCATCACTAAGGTGCTTTGCAACAGATTGAAAGTGGTACTACCTGATATCATTGCAGAGAACTAAGGTGCATTTTTCCAGCAAAGGTATATCATACATAATGTTATGATATGTCAAGACCTTGTGAGATTCTATGGAAGAAAGAGTATTAAGCCTAGTTGTCTAATGAAATTAGACATGAAAAAGGCCTATGATACTATTGATTGGGACTTTCTACAAGAGATGACGATTGAATTGGGTTTTCCTAGGATGTTTATACAGTTAATAATGAACTGTGTTAGAACACCTAGGTTTTCTTTGATGATTAATGGAAGTATTCATGGTTTCTTTGCATCTAAAAGGGGGCTAAGGCAGGGAGATCCTATTTCTCCTCTATTGTTTGTCATATGCATGGAGTATTTATCAAGGATTATGATGAAGCTCAGTGAATCAAGGGAGTTTCAGTTTCATCCTAGATGCAAAACACTTAAATTGACTCATCTAGCATTTGCTGATGATATCATTTTGTGCATGTGTTGTGGTGGTGAGATTCAGTCCATATACAAGATGCTGCAGGCATTTAAATTGTTCTCTCAATCTTCAGGGCTGTGTGTAAATGAGCATAAATCTGACTTCTACACTGCTAATGTTGATGAATCAGTGATTCAAAGAATTAAAGAGGTTTCAGGGTTTAATCATAGTAGGTTACATGTCAAATACTTGGGGCTTCCTATATGTGCTAGAAGGGTGAATGTTGCTGAATGTGAAGTTCTGCTGGCCAAGATGTGTGCAAGGATCAAAGTGTGGAGTAGCAGGAACATTTCATATGCTGGAAGAGTCCAGTTGATCAACTCAGTGCTACTAAGTCTTCATATCTACTGGGCACAAGTATTTATGCTGCCTCAGACTGTATTAAGGGACATTGAGAAGATTTGTAGAGCATTTTTATGGTCTGGAAACTACTTTAGCAATGTCCCTGGTAGCATTAAGTCGGAGAAGGTGTGTAGCCCTAAGGTTTCAGGGGGCCTTGGATTCAGGAGAATCAAGGACTGGAACATGGTTGCTCTTGCAAAATATGTATGGGCAATTACAACAAAGCAAGATAGCTTGTGGGTCAAGTGGGTGCATGCTGTGTATATTAAAGAGGAAAGTTGGTGGGGTTATATTCCACCAAAGAACTGCTCTTGGTATTGGAAGCAAATTTGCAATGTTAAAGAGACTATGAAGCTTCACTACAATGAAGATGAGATGAAGAACATGATACACTTCAAGATAAAGGAGGTGTATAATAAAATTACAGGGGAAGGGGAGAGAGTTTACTGGGATAAGATGATCTGGAATAGGCTAGCAGTGCCTAAACATAGAGTGATTAGCTGGCTAGCTATTCAAGGTTGACTCAAAACAGCTGATAGATTATGTCAGATGGGTGTTATAACTGATGCCTAATGTAAACTCTGCTGTGAACACACAGAGAGTCATCAGCACCTATTTTTCCAATGCTCCTATGTAAAGAGAGCCTTGAAGTATGTTTTTGAATGGCTGGGTTTTAAAAGACGGCAAGATCAGTTGCTGAGAATAATGATGATGCTGAACAGCAGAAGAGAAAAATCCAGAGTACTGAAGCAAATACAAGCTGCAGTAATCACAGCTAGTTTTTATTATGTCTGGTGGGCAAGAAATGAGGTTCAATGGAACATGATTGTCTGGAGACCAGAGAAGTTATATAGAATCATTAGAGAGTGTATAGTTATGCGTGTTACCAGTGTATTGCCTAGGAAGATGTCTAGCAAAGATATAGAATGGTGGGAAAATGTAAAGAGCAAAGTGTAAAGTGTATAGCTTTTAGCTGAAATTTCGTAGCTTCCCTTGTGTGGAGGAGTCCAACCTAGTTGGTTTGCTCCCTAGGGGTTAGCTGTTGGTGTAAAGAGTTTTCTGGTGATTAATACTACTTACTCTTACTTAGCAAAAAAAGAAAAAAGTATACAAACTCTGGACGAGCTTACTCTCTCTCTAGAAAATCACAAAGATTGCAGAGCCTTTCTTTCTAGAAAAAATTACTCAAGGTGTGAAATGATTTCAGAAAGGACAAAATCGAGTATTTATTGGGGGGTGTAAAAACCTCCTCAACCGGTAAAAAACGACTGGACACGTGGCCCTCCAGAAATTTGGCGCATCTTTACGTTTCAAAATGAGGTAACTTTCTCTTGTACAAAGGCATTAACCGTCTTTAGCAACGGTAAAATCCCCATTTAGGGGTAATTATTGTAATGTAAAAATAAAGGGCATACAAAGAGACATGTGGATCAGTCACAAGCGTTCACGTCTCCCCAAAAAGGGATGAAAGCTTGGCACTTTCTAAAGGGTTTTTTATTCCTGAAAAGATAAAGGTCCACTTAAGTTAGGTTTTATATGATGTATTATAAATATTCCCTTCTGGGATCAATAACCTTTTTTCCTTCAATCTATTTTAACATAGTTGGCTACTTGGGTTCTTCCCGAATCTCAGATTACATCCCTAGAAGACTTTACCAACTAATATAGATGGTATTACAATTAGAAGTATAAGATATTTTAAACCTTTGGACATAGGAGTAGTTGTCTACTTGTCTTAGTCATTCTTTTTAGCAAGTAAAGACTTTTCCGTTCTTCAATGTGGAAGCTTGTTGTGTTGAATTACTATTTAATAAAGCAGTCCAAAATTTTTCCTTTTTCAAAAAAACGAATTACATAAGCAGTTGAAAATTGCGATCAGTGAAGTATTGAAATTGCTAGATAGATTGAATTGCTTATGCAATTGTGTCATGAATTTGGAACATATACCAATATTTTTTTGTCTGCAGACTACCGTCAGCCGTGATTAAAATATAGTCTGAACGAGATTTGAACTAATTAATATCTTAAGCAGCCTTTCCAATCTTTCCAACTATACTAGTAAAGTTTTTCAAACATTTGGATTGATTATGCTAAAGTCATTATGTAGCCTCTTCTTTATTTCGGCACCCGCCAAGGATTGCATGACTAACGACACAAAGTAACTTTTTGTTCATTTCGGGAAGATGGTGTTTGTTACATCCACATATCAAATCTAATAATATTGTACGACTCATAATAAATTTATTATAAGAGCACTTTACTTTTCAGTTAAAATGGATCAATTTTTAAGTTAAAAGATTAAGTTTCTAAGGTAAATTTTATAGCCTCCTCCAGATATAAATTAAGTAAATTTCTTTGAACTATCTCATTTAAAGTAAAAAATTACCCCTATTTTATATTCAACAATTTATATATCATGCAGAAACCTTGATTATTTCATCTCTTGCTGTTTTATAAATATGTTCTTTATTGATAACTTTTTTTTTTTTATAAAGGTAAGGAAAAGAAGGTTAGGAGACCCTCCGCACGAGGGGAGCTCCAACCTTATCATTTACAATGATGGAATGAAGAGCTGAATGAGTACAATTTTCAATACAAAAACTAGAATCTATGAGATGTCCAACATTGGCAATCCAATCTGCTGCTTTGTTTGCCCCCAAAGACATGTCTAATAGTCCAAGAAGAAAAGGAGCGGAGAGAAGTCTGAATATCCTGAATGATGTGGGCGATCTGCCAAGGGGGGACCAGATGCCTTTGATAGAATTGATAACCATGAGGTTATCTCCTTCGATGTGAAGATGAGTAATCGCATTTTGAATAGCGAGCCTAACGCCATGCTGAAGGGCTGTAGCTTCTGCCACCAAAACTGAAGACGTACCAAGGTTTAAAGCTGCAGCTTTGAGTATGTTGGCATCGGAGTCTCTGATGATAAAACCTGCTGCTGCTGAAGAATCACGAACAGAACCGTCGAAGTTGAGTTTGAAAAATGGGGATGATGGAGGCTCCCAAGCCACCAGGATAGAGGAAGGGTACTTGGGTGGAGGATGAAGAGGAAGGTGAAAAAATGGGGAGCCTGAGGAATTGCAGTAGTCAACTGCATTCCGAAGACGCCATTCTGTGAAAAGAAACTTTGCCTTATGAAGAATCCTATAAATATTAAGCGAGTCGTTATGAAATATGATATTGTTTCTTTCTTTCCAAATACTCCAAATTAGGAAGACAAATTTAGAAGCATAGCTTTTATTCTTTTTAATATGAGAAAAAGTATCCAAAAAATTGGCATGAGGTAAGGAATGGGGCAGCCAATCGTTAAGTTCTTTAAGCTGCCAAAGGGGGACGAGCTTGGAACAATGGCCAAAGATATGATCTACAGATTCCTCATGGGTGGCACAAAGGGCGCAGTGATTAAAAGGGATGATATTTCTTTTTGCAAGGGTGGCACGAACCCCAAGACTATTATGACAGATCTGCCATAGAAAGATCTTTAGCTTTGGCGGGATATCGAGATTCCAAATCCAACGGTGCGGCCATTTTTCCTGGCTAGGCGGGAGGTTATGCGCCAGCCAAGTAGCAGACTTAATTGTGAATAGACCTGAAGGACTAGGGCCCCAAATAGGTTCATCAGAAAGGGAGGCAGACGGTAACGGAATGCCTTTAATGCATTTGATGATATGATCCGGGAGAAGAGTTTTTAATTTGAGCAGATCCCACGATTTATTTGGTAAGATGAAATCTTTTAATTGCAGGTTAACATCAACCTGGGTTTCATTTAACTTTAAGACGGTCATTAAGTTATCATCGAGGCACCAGTTATGGAGCCAAAAAAGAATTTGAGAACCATCTCCAATTTTCCAACGAATGCCTTTATGGAGTAAAGGGCGTTGAAGTAAAATTTTTTTCCAAATGGGGGAGTCATTTTGCTTAGCTTTGCAGTTAAAAAACGATTGATTATGAAGATATTTGTCAGAAATGAGTTTAACCCATAAATTATTAGGTTCGGTGAGGATTTTCCAACCAAGCTTTGCAATAAAGGCTTTATTCATTGGCAATGTTTTTCTAAGGCCTAAACCCCCTTGGGATTTTGGTCTGCAGATTTTATCCCAGGCAATTAGTGGGGTTGCATTTCTTTCCTTATTTTGCCGCCAGAAAAACTTCCTGTGAAGAGAATCAATAGAGGAAGTAATGTCAGGCGTCAACATAGTGGATGCGCAAGTATACGCTGGTAAAGCTTCGAGGTTCTTTATTGATAACTATAACCTAGTATAACTTATTAACTTTAGTACATATGATATTATACCTAAGAAAAAGTACATACGATATTAAAGGCAATGAAAAAGTAGCGACGTGTGAGAATGAAGTGGTCTCTAATATCATTTAAAAAAGTAGATATATATGTGCGAGAGAAAATCTACTAAATTAGGTATGTAAGGATTAACGATAATCTTTCACCAAAAGAAAATGTAATGATTATTAGGTAATGGAGGAAGTATTTTATTATTTTTTGTTCATTATTTCGCTTTATATGCCTCCTCTTTTTTGCCTTTGGCAATATTTTTCTTCTACACACTATTTTCTAGCGAAATTACCATCATCTTTGCATGAGGTCTGTTGGGTATGATACCCTTTTAGCTGTAACAATAACACTTAGCATTTGTAATAACAGTTAAGATGTTAGTTGTTAGTTCTTATAAGTTAGTATGGTTAAATATAGTATTGATGTAGTAAGTGTTCGACAATATTAGCTACTCTCTCCGTTCCAGAATATAGTTCATATTTTTATTCTCGGTGTCACAAAATATAGTTTTTATTTTCATATTTAGTTCCACATTTTTCCGTAATTTGTCTAGACAAACCGTGTCCCATCATTTATTTGCTTCTTGAATTTTGTTTTTTTTCCTTTGTTTATTCAACCAAAATATTATAATTAATGCTCGTTCACCATTTATTCCTCATTCTCTCTCTCCTAAAATCATCTTTTCCCATACAATATTTATTTAAATAAACAAAAAATCTTTATTATCTCTCTTAAATTCTACTCGCATAAATTACCGTAAAAAAGAAGAAAATGAGAACTATATTTTGAGACGGGGGGAGCACTAGATTAATAAAGAAACCTGGAGTTAAATACTACCTCCGTCCAAAAATATAGTTCTCATTTCCATTTTGGGTGTCCCAAAATATAGTTCCCATTTCCATATTTAGTTCCACATTTTTCCGTAATTTGTCTAGAAAAATCGTGTCCCATCATTTATTTTCTTCTTGAAACTTGTTTTTTCTTTTGTTTATTCAACCAAAATGTTACAATTAATGCTCTTTCACCAATTATTCTCCACTCTCTCTTTTAAAATCATCTTTTCCCATACAACATTTATTTAAATAAACAAAAAATCTTTACTATCCCTCTTAGATTCTACTTGCATAAATTACTGTGAAAAAGGGAAATGGGAACCATATTTTGGGACGGAGGGAATATGTTTTTTACTTTCAATATTAATTCCAAGTATTACCTTTATCTCAACATTTATGTTTTGATCAGCTTGTCTCAAACATTACCTTGTTAGCTAAATACTATTATATCCCATGTTGTTTACAAAACACACTTTACCTTTATTAATGTTTTAACTTTTAGGCTATGTTTGGGGAAGTATTTTAGCTACCTTAAATGATATAAAAAAACTAATATGAACCCGGTGCACACTAATTAGTGTGCACCCGATCCATATCACGTGAGTTTATGATAGTGTATATTGATATGATATAGTGTATGTTAAAATGATATAGTGTATGTTAAAATGATATAGTGTATATTAAAATGATATAGTGTATGTTACAGTGATATAGTGTATGTTAAAGTGATATAGTGTATGTTAAAATGATATAGTGTATGTTAAAGTGATATAGTGTGTGTTAAAATGATATAGTGTATGTTACAATCATATAGTGTATGTTAAAGTGATATAGTGTGTGTTAAAATGATATAGTGTATGTTACAATCATATAGTGTATGTTAAAGTGATAGTGTATGTTAAAGTGATAGTGTATGTTAAAGTGATTTAGTGTGTTAAAATGATATAGTGTATGTTACAATGATATAGTGTATGTTAAAGTGATATAGTGTATGTTAAAGTGATATAGGGTGTGTTAAAATGATTTTACAACAATCAGTACAACTCACGAAACCTCCTTTTCCGCCATTTTTGTTATCAGATATCAGTTGAAGAACTTCGCTCGCATCTTTCAAACTTGACGCTCGACTAATCAACTCATCGTCCAACACTAACTTCTCTCCTTCTTCATCATTTGCGACGTCGTTTCGAGTTTCGCTAGCAGAAGCTCGGACAGAAACGGAAATGGTGGAAGAATTCCAGAAAGCGAGAGAAGAATGCTTTTATGGTGAGAATTGCATGGAGGAGAGAGAAAAGGACAGTAAGAATGAGAGAGAAGAAATGGAGTTCGCAAGATTAGTGTCATGGTTAATGGAAGCGAAGAATCTTCACTTTCTCTCTCCTCTGTATGTCAGTTTTGAGTATGAGGGATGAAGAAAGAAAGGATGAGGATTGAGCGCGGGTCACGTGCCTGGGCCTGGTCCACACTATTTTTAGTGTGAACCGGGTCCACGCAAGTCAGATTGTAAATGATAAGGTGCTAATATATTTTAGGTGCTAAAATGATTAGTAGTGTTTGGGGAGCACCTAAAATAGAATTTCAGGTGGCTAAAATGACTTAAATGATAAGTTAAAAAATTTACCTTTTCACAATCAGGTGACTGAAATTTTAGAAAATCTTTCCAAAATTTTGACAACTAATTTTGCTAAAATAATTTATCAACTTAATCAACTAATTTTGCCAAACAGTTAAACTAATCAGTTACCTTATCAGTTTCAGTTTTATCTTATTAATTTCAGTTAACTTATCAGTTTCACTTTATTTTCAGCTAGTAATGCCAAACAAAACCTTAGTTAAAAAAACAACATAAAAAAGTTGATAGATATTTTAATTTGTAAGAAGTTACACACCCCTTCTCTTTTTCTCCACTACCTTTTGTAAACCGTGCGAAGTTTTCATCGCACATTTTCCCTTATCGTATCAACAAAAGGAAAATAGATTTTGAAATTTTAAAATAGGATAAGTGGTTCCTCTAAACTCTAAACCCTCAGATAAGTCAAACACTTTGCAGTCAACTAGAGACTTTTATTGTCTCTTTCAAAAAAAAAAAAAAAAAAAAAACTAGAGACTTTTATACCATAAAGAAGATTTTAATAAATAGAGACTTTTATGCACAACCCCAGAAAACAAACATTATTGTACACTGCAAGTCCTCAACATTGGGATGATTAGTCAATTTTTCCGGTTGTTGTGACTTGTATAGGATTTGATAGTAAGAAGTTAAGAACTTAGAAGTCATCTTCTAACTTTTTTACTTTTTTTTATATCGTTATTGCTTTTTTAATATTCTTCAGCTGAGTTTCAGTGACGCAAGTGTGACCTTTATTAAGATATTTATATAGCTAACATAGCTATAAAACATTAGAATTATTATTATTGATAAGTATTAAATTATTTATGGAACTTGAATCATCAATTTAACTTTTTGGTTGAATCGGTCCTTTGACATGGTATCAGAGTCAGCGTGACATAAATGTCACGTGTTCAAATCTTATCCATCACTCTTTCTAATTGAAATATTTAGCGCTAGGTATGAGTGAGGCCGAACCTTGTGATGTATCCACATATCAAGCTCAATGGGCTCTTGCGTAAGGGGGCGTGATAGAGTATAAAATTAATCCTACAACTCCAATCATCAACTTAAGTTTTTGTTATACTGTCATATACAAATATACTCACAAGTCAAACCATCATATTTCTAAGAGAGTTGAGGTTGAGCAAGGAAAATGTCTTACTTCTTTAGGGGATAGAGTTGGGATTGAAGAAACTACCTTTAGGTTAGTTGGTATTGAGTTATGATCCAGCCTCCAAACTCAAATTTGAACATTATTGGGAAAACATGAAATTATTCGTACTAGTATTTTTTGCACACAATACGTGCGTTGCATCGTGTGTATGATTTTGTATCGAAATTTTAATTTTAACCCTCATTCATTATTTTGGTCAAAATTTTGCTTCAACTGTAATTATACCAAATAAGTATATAACTATGTATTTATAAAAAAAATTGATAAATTTTTGTAAAAACCTACTCGTAAGATATAAGTGTATAACTATATCTCTACAGATGATGAATTAGGAATAAATAGAACACTTCAATTATTACTTTGAGAGTTGTACATGTTTCTTTTGTTTTTTAAAATTTTAAAGTTACCTTCATTCAAAAAAAAATCTGGCAGTTTCATTAGTGCTATTTTTAATTTCCATGAATTTTTTGTCCTCATTCCTTATCTTGGAAGAATAAATATATAAAAGGTATCTACAACAAGTCAAGTGAATACCGAAGTTCTCAACAGTTCCCATATATAATACTAGTTGCATATGCACGCGATGCGTGCGTCGACAATCTTATGTAGTTATATACAAATGGACGTGTGTTTTTTTATCTAAAATTATTTTGATAGTGATGTAAATTATTGAAGTTCTTTTGTAGATGTTATTATCATTTTAAATTAAAGGTGAATGATTTTTAACTGTTCAATAATACCGTCACTGTAAAATTTGATAGATGATTTAATAATTTTCTTTTCATCGACTTTTGTATCGTTCTTTAACAATTATAGATGTTAATAAACCATATTGTTTGAACTTTGTAAATATGAAATATTATGTCATCATGATATGTTCCTAACTTTTTTTTTGTTGAAGATTCTAATTGATTTCGTGAATTGATGGTGTCAATCTAGTTTGTTATTATTGGTATTGCATATTTTATTTTTGACCTACTCATATGGCAAGTTTAATTGATTCTCATTTTTCAGTTTTTTATAAAATGAAAACCATTATTTTAAATTATTAGAGGGTATTTTAATCACCTCAAAAGAGGACACCACACCTCCTCCCTTGGCTTAACCTTGGCTTATATAATAGAGAGAGGAGTTTGTCTTGTAAGAGACCGCCTACTTTTAAATTAAAATTAGGCAATGCTAAGCCCAATATTAAAGCCCAATAGTGACTAGGTTAATTTATTTCGGTCACCAGTTTAATCCATTTAGTTACTAGGTCTACTTTTATATTAAAATTAGACCGTCTCTTTTAATAATTTTTGTAGAGATAGATAATCGTACCGCTGCTATTTTCAAAACAAATTACAATGAATGGAAACATAAAAAGGAAGGAAAAACAACCATCGAAGTCACACATTATATCATAAACGTTGTATAAACAATAACTTCCGGATCATCCAAGGCCGAAAATTAGTTAACTGTGAAAAATGGTAAATAAGTACAAATCGATCACAAACCGGCTAAATCATAACGAGAAATCCTACCGTACAGAAACTTCATGTAGGAGTTGTAGGCTCATGAGCTGCTCCATTTGTTTCCTAGTTTATAGGTCTCAAATGCAATAGCTCTAAACGCTACTGTATATCATACGCCATTACAAACTTATATAAACAATATAGTAAGATCATATAAAACCACTTAGTAATTACGTATGCATCTGGACACCGGAAAAATAGCCTAAAATGTTTGAAAACGAAACAACACTTTTGTTTCTATAATCTTGATCTCAATTAACAAACATGATAATTTAAACCGTTAACCGTTATTCGAATTAGTTGTCTGTTTAAAGCAACTTCTTATGTCATGGCCTTCGGATTTGAACTAGTTGGTTTTTGTAGAGAAACTTCTTTGCTTGATTTAATATCATTCTTATTACTCATGATGCTTTCAGTAAGCTCACGCCCCTTTGTTTCATGTGGAATAAGTACAACAGCTACTGCAGCAGCTAACACCATTCCTGCAAATAATAGGATTGCCGCCATCTGATGGCAAGCTTGTACTAAAGCCACAGCTACATATGGGCTCACCATTCCACCTACTCTTGCCATTGAACTCGCTGTTCCGAATCCAGTATTTCTTACTGATGTTGGGTATATCTACATCATACAAAAGATTTGTCATTAGGAAAATGTCATAGGTAGCAAGTGAAATTCAACAAAAAGTATTGGATAACATTGTATGTAAAAGGATAAAATAGTCTGTAACTAGTCATATGTTTGTGCATATGACTAGTTACAGACTATTCTATCCTTTTAGATACAAAAACTGTTCAAAAGTAGTCAAGTCATTAGGATAGTTGAGTTACCTCTGGAGCGAAAATGAAGGCAATGGTGAAGGTTCCCATGATGGATGCTCGAGCACCAAACATGAGAACTGTTGTAACCGTACCAGACCGATGAGACACCAATGGGAACAAAAATATTGAACATGCTACAAACATGATCGCCATCGAATACTTACGACCAAGTTTATCAATTAAGATACCAGCAATAACAAGGCCAGGAAGTTCTGCAAAGAGTTGAAACAAACATACATGATACATGTCAGCCCAAAATCAAATATATGTCATAACTTTAATCAGGGGATTTGCAAAATTGTAGACAAATTTACCAGCAAAACTAGTGATGAAGACATCTCGATAATCAATATCTAACTTAGAACTTTTTGAACTAGGGGAATTTTTAGAATTGCATGCATTGTTCTTGTTGTTCAGTTGAGTTGTAAGCAAGACGAGACCATAGTACGCAAACGCATTTCCAAAGAACACCAACCATAGGAGTAAAGTTGTACGGGCTAATTTGGGAGACAGAAGAACTAAAACTGATTTTGTTAAGCTCATTTCTGAATCCTTCCATTTAGGAGCAACTTCTTCTTCATCTGTAACTCCTTTTAGTATATTATTATTCTTCTCTTCTTTTTCCATGTCACTAACAAGAACACCAGGAGGTAATTCTTCACCATTAATTCGGGATATTTGCTCAAGGACTTGAAGTGCTTCTTTCTTTCTACCTTTCAAGCACAAGTATCTTGGCGACTCTGGAGTAATGAAATAGAACACAAGCAAGATAAATGAAGGAAGAACAGATAAACCCAACAACCATCTCCATCCCAATTTCGGCATTACAACCTGCAAAAATTCAATACCATGTTTAGATTTGAGTTACATACATCAAGAATTTCTCAAAAAATTTGTATGCTCAAATTGCATACAACAATATTAAAAATAAAATCAAACCCCTTCAGTATTATTGAGTGTCCTTGTGTTGATGTGCATCCAAGGCTATTTTTTCCTCATTTGAAACTCTACCTATAATGTGTTTATGCTCATTTGGAGGTTTCAAATGAGCAATGAACAAGAAAAATAGCCTTGCGTGTACTATGAGCATGATACACATGGGTGTATAATACAAATTCTCCTCGATATGTGTTGTATTTTTATGAGATACTCCTTGTGCTTTTTTATCATTTCCATTTTTTTGTGCGCGTCTCTCTATACATCTCTATAAACTTATTCATCTTTTATTATGTATCAATAAAAATTAATAAATGGATATCATTAAAGTACTAATTGAACGAATGAAACAAGATCCCATAAACTTATATTTTTTTCTTATAAATTGAGAAAAATCAAGAAGATTATCTCTAATTATGAATAATGTCAAGATTGAGAAAAAAACAATGGAGTAACTAGTTTCTAGGCACAAGCTATTCCCGATCAAGATTATTTTTGTTTAATAATATTTTACTTTGAAATAATGAAGTCAAACAAATATCAGTTGGTTTAGCGGTAAAACTTCATTAAATAAACTTGAAGGCACGTATCAAATCGTATATAATATTGTTTTTAAAATCGTATGTGGATTACATAGGATAAAATATTTTAACAAAGAGCACCACGTGACATTGTTCTTTATTTAGGAATAAAGAACTTTTGATAAAGTATAAAGTATAAAGTATAGATGATAACGAAAACGTACCCATGCTAAGGCAGCTTCACTAACGGATCCGACTGTCCAAAAAGCTTGGAAAAGGACCATCCAGATACCCCTTTTAGATGCAGGTACAAACTCTATAAACCAGGTGAGTAGAACTGGGCCAGCTCCAAGACCCACGCCTACCAAACAACGAGATATTAACAATACTACGTAATTTGGTGAAGCGGCACTCAGTAATCCAGCCGCACAAGTTACTACTGCCGAAAACACATAACCTTTCCTGAAAAACTCACAATTACCAAAAGTTAACACAAGACATATTTTGTGGACATATGAAAAATCAGTTACATGGTCCCGTCTACCGTCGTTACATACAAAATAACTACTCATATAGTAATACTTACAAAACACTTTATCATATGAGAATCATATATCGTGTGAAATGTCTAATTATAATTTCCTTTTAGTAATTTTTGGTACTTTTGGTACATATAGAAATCAAAACTTTAAAATCTTTGACCGAATGTTCTCATTTGTATATATGAAAAAACATATTCACGTGAGATCTTGTTATTTTGTATCAATGTGTAGTTTCCTAATATCAACTTTTTATATTTTTTTTAACTAATACGGAATTGAAGATATTAAAGGTCAAATAAAACGTGTAAAAATGAAACAAACATATATATTATAAGACAGAGGGAGTATTTGTTTAATGTCAACAAGACTACAAGAGAAGAGAGCATTCATAAGACGACAAGAATCCTATGTCCAGAGTCTAATAATTTTCTAATTTTAAATTGTTTGTATTTCTTGTTAGATTAATGGCATAGAATAGCAGTTATTGTGCCTAGGAGAAGGCGTAATTAATTGTAAAGAAGCTTTGTGCCGTTGAGTTTCACATGTTATACGAGATAAAGCAACGGTAGAAGAACAGTAATTCATAAAGCAAAATAAATAAATAAATAAATAAATAAATAAATAAACAAATCATAAACCAGTCAGTAATTATTGCAACGAAAATTTCTGAGTGTTACATAGAAAAGTCAACATATCACCTACACATGATTTTTATTTCTATTTTTATTTTGAAAATGAAAGATAACATAAAAATAACCATTCGTAACTGATTACACCGTAAGTTTAGGTTATAAGGCAATATATTCGCTATATTTGGGGAAACTTTTTAGGGGCCTAATATAACAAGATATAACAAGATTTTAAACTTAATTAAGAAGGTTTGAAAGTACTTAAATAAAAGATTAAATGGTTAAGAAATTTTCTTTTTTTCATATATTCTGAAACGGACTAATTAATAAGAAACAAATTAATCAGATAATAAGAGATTAATAAGATAGCCATCCAAAAATCTTTATAAGGATTTGCTTGAACAGAAAAGCAAATAATGATATATATTTCATATCTAACAAATATCTTCATTAAATTTTATATGAAATACTAAAACGAAACAATATATTAGAATTTTGAGATGGTACCCAAAATACGAGATCAAATGTATAAAGATTTTTGGATGACTATCTTATTAATCTCTTATTATCTAACAAGTATCTTCATTAAATTTTATATGAAATACTAGAACGAAACAATATATTAGATTATTGAGGTGGTATTCAAAATCCGAGATCAAATGTAATTAGATTATGCATACGTTCGAAATCGAATTTAAATTACCTTCTTCCATAGATATCAGAAACAAGTCCCCAAGAATAAGCACCAACAAGCATGCCAGCAAAAACCACAGTTGTGATCAAACTTTCCTGTTTAGAAGTAAGATTCCACTCAAATGTAACTGCTGGTCCAACAAATGAAAGTATCATCATCTCCATAGCTTCTGATATCCACCCCATTCCAGCATATGCTAACACCATATACTGTAATTTTCCAAACCCCATCTTCGATATAGCGTCATCTACACTATATATTAATCCTCCAGTATCCGCCATAATTAATCTGTAATTAACAAGACCACTTTCTTTTTCTTAGAAATGAGATAATATTTGATAAATGATAATGTTAAAGTATTGTATATATAACAAGTATAGGATAATATTATTTTGATCCACAAATTTATAACTGGAAATTTCAACTGATGACCAAAAGACAGCTTTAAGTGGACCTGATTTACTGATTTATCAGAATCATGGTGCAATGATCTATTTTATTAGTCAACGAGGTCAAGTGTATTGAAAATTGTAGCTATATTTTTTGTCATATTGTATATTTTGTAAATTCTGGGAACGATTTGTATGGCAGTTTTTCTTTGACTAATCTTGATCTATATATTGGCTTATTTTCACACTGATTTTATTATAATATTTTTTATGGTATTGAAAACAATATATATCTTCTAAAGGATTAATATAGCAAAATAATTTTATTGTAATGTTTTAAACTATTATCATTTAAATAAATGTATTTATTTCTTAATATTAGGTATTAGGGCTTGCTTATTCAAAAACAGTATTTCATCTCTTCAACTTAAATTAAATAACCTACAAAAAATGGATTTGAATTATCGTTGTGAATTATAATAGCGTATACCCAATCAGAAACTCAAAAACTGAGATAGACTAAGTTATACTATTATATTCTATACGAAGAGAGTAATTGATTAATAAGAAGAAATGAAAGAAGTAACAAATACGTACCAGTTAATTACAAATACGTTGATCCCACAAAATAGGCAGCAATAAACAAAAAAAACAAGGTTGTAGGATGGAGGAAGACGTCAAATATATGTAAGCATGAAATTTGGTTGCGTCTTAGCTTCGAACTTGGGCAAAGTTTTGACCTCGAGAAAGGGTACTTATGTAGAGAAAGATGAAGTGATAAAATTGTGTGTGAGAAAAATGAACTAGTATACGTGTGTTGTATATATAGGCATGAAGTTACAGAGAAGTATGATATTCGCACTGATAATAGAAAAAGGAAAACAAGCAAGTAATATTTATGTACCTCCTTAAAGGAAAATAATAATAGTCCAACTTCTAATAATAATAAAGGGTCACGAATAATGGGCCGGCAGATGGGTCTTTTGTTCCTCCCAAGGACGCTATTAAATAATCCAAGCTCAACTATAATACCTTAGCTACCAAGCATTTTGATTTAGTGGTAAAGATTTGAATTTTCGGATGTCAAGTCAATTAGTGTACAAAAGATTGAATTTTTTCTGAAATAGGTTAGCTTTATTACTTGGTCCCTTCAAAAAATATATATTCCATATGTCATATAATAGTCTAAATAGTATTATTTTTCGTTCTTATTTAACACACATTAGTTTGAACTTTTACAATATTGACATGGTTAAAGTATTACTCCCTCGGTTCCTATCTCATAGTCCTTGTTTATCATTTTCCATGGGAAGTAAAGAAACTATCATTAGTTTTAATTATTTGTCGTACTTGCATTGGAAAGATAAGTATTTGTACTAGAATGTACAAATCAAATGTGGCTACAACTTTCCATGTAAAATGAGAACAAAAATTAAACGTGAATCATGTGACTACAACTTTGCATGTAAACATAAACCCAAAAGAAGGATAAAAATTGTTTGATGGTAATTTAACGTATAAAGTACCATTTTAAAATTGAAAACATGAGAAACAACAAAAATATTTAGGGACATACAAAATGGAACACGAGCATTATAATTTGAGATGAATGGAGTATTACATTTGTTTTCTATCACTCTTTTTAGCCCCTAGTATATTATTATCAATAATAAAATAGCCAACTTTCCCCCTTCAATTAAAATATATGTCGCCAACTTTTGTCACATCTGCTTTATAAACCTATGAAAAACCTTAAACAAGTAGATGTGTTAAACAGAAAGTTTTATGTAACAAAATTTATTTGTGTCGTTTTCCTTTTATTCTTTTTTTTTTTTGAGGGGATTTTCCTTTTATTCTTTTCAAAACACAAATAATATTTTTATATATCCAAACAATATTTGTTATATACCCAAATAATATTTTTTTTTCACAAAAACTTGTTTTGATACTTTTACCGTTAGAGATTTTGAAACCTCTTTTCCTTCACCATCCTTCCCCTACTTTCAAGGAATGGTATCTGCAAATTGATTAGGTTGACCTACACTAAGGTTTGATTTGGTAGAGCAATTATTCCCTTGAAATTTAAATAAAAATAGTAGTACCTTAAATGACATATAATGGATAATCGTCCGAGTAATTCGCGATTGCATAACTGAATGTATAAATGTGGTTGAGGTTGGTAATCTAGTTTTTATTAATATGGAAATATATTTACATCCTAGAGTTGTATTATCAACAACGACAAATTAAGGTTTAGCACGCAATTCAACGACTGACAATTTGTATTTTTCATTATCTATATGAAAGATTAAACTATTTGGCCTATTTTACAAACTTGATAACATAGCTTGGAAAATACTTCAAAAAGTTTAACGAATCTCTATATTTTTATATACTACCTCCGTATCTTTTTAGTTGCACCATTTAGTTTTGTGACACTATTCATCAACCAACTTTGTTAAACTATCTCGCATTATTATATAAGAAATAACATAATCAAGTGAAATCTTGTTAGATTAGTCTTAATGCGAGGATTCCAAACATCACATTTTTAGAATTTTTACTTACACCCAATAAAAAATATCAACGTTCAAACAACAGTCTCGACGTTCCCTCTAGGGTTTCTCCTTGAGAGGATTTTTTCTCTCTAGGGTTTCTCCTTGGGAGGGTTTTTTCCTAGCCTCCGTCGCTAGGTTTTTCTTCTTTTTTGAAAGTTTTTCCTTCATTCTTTCTTCTTTCTCTTTGTTTTTTCATCACTTTTCTTCTTGGTCTCAATTGTGAATCTTTGCAGAGGCTTCCACTGGTGTTCGTACCGGTGGTAAGCCCCAAAAACATTTTTAATTGCTTCCAATAAGTATATCCCATCATTAAGATGGTATTTATTTTAGGATGTTCCATTTCTTTTTTTGTTCGTCTAATGAAGAAGGAAGATCTAAGAATCACTATTCTCTGTAAGAATCTAGAAGACCACGGAAGTATTTTTACCCAAACGACTATGCATCAGCGGAAGTTAAGCTGAATCAGGGCAAACTCACAGATTGTATTGCTTCAGATGAAGTTTTTTATTAAGGCTATTTTTTATCAAATCTGCGATGTATCTACTTCTAAGGTGTTATATACCTATGTTGGAATTTTCGATTTTTCAGGAATTGATTGTAAGTGCCGTTTGGCTATCCCTTATGAATGAAATTATTTTTCTTCCTGTCAAAAAAAAAAAAAACACAATAGTCTCGACAAATGTGAAAAAGCAAATGGCACAACTAAAAAAATATAAAGGCACTATACTATATTCCCATCTCAAACAATGGTAAATGACTTTAGGTGAGTTTATCCCTCAAACTCAACTACAAACTTCTCTGCAGACTCACTTCAAACTATGCCACATTAGCTTTCCACTAATTTTTAATTCTGTAGACTCACTTCAGACTCATTCCAATTTTATATTTTATTCCTCATACTCTATACATACTCACTCCACAAAAAAGAATAAGACACGTGACATTTGTTTAGTGGCCAAAATATATATCCTTTGCATGGCAAGAGTCTTGAGAAGAGTCTTAAATATCAAAACCCAACTCAAGACTCTGTCCAGCTACATCTTGTTGAGTCTTGCCATAAGACCCCATCAAGACTCCCTCAAGACTTTACTCAAATTGATATCTTTCTTCTCGGGTGTTTTATGGAACAAAGGTATAACCTAAGTACAAACCTACATTTTTGTTCTCCTTCACATTAATAGTATAGAGAAAGAGTTGTTTATGTTCCTCATTGGTGTTGGGAGGAAAGTCATACAAGTCTTTGCTTCATTAATTTTTGGCCCGAGATTTCACAAAATGTATTCAAGATGTCCCTAAGTTAAAAGGCAATTGTCTCGTCAAACTTTCCCAAAAGATGAAAATTATCTTCAAAGAGGATGTGTGAGATAGGGAATTTTGTTTTTCCTACCCAAAATGGGTCCAGGTTCGACACCTAAATTTGTCTCTTCTTTAACACGCAATGATGAACTATACCATTATATCGGATTTTCACCATGAACCCCTAAGGTTTTACGAAATTCATGTGTTACCTTTGCAGTTTCAAAAATTCATCGGACAACCCTTAAGTTTGCATATAATGTATCAAACACCCTCGATAATTTACTGGTATTGCTTATGTTAACTTAAATGACATGAAATCACTTATCCTACTTAATTCGCATATTAAATCACACTATGACAAAATTCTCCTTTCACAGTGATATAAATCGCCTTTTTTCCTACGATGAAATAAGTTTTAATAGTGGACTAAGTACCTCTTAGGCAATTTTGTGTGCTCTTAAAAGATTGACTTTGTTAGGCATAATATGAAATATTAGGGGAATTAGGATAGGGGTCAACTGATTTTGGGTTATTTAAGTTAACAAAAACAACACCGGTAAGTTATTGAGGGTATCTGGTATATTATATGCAAATAGGTTGGATTTAGGCACCAATATAAAAGTATTTGGTTTATATGAGTCTGCATTTGAAGAGATTGTAATCAAAGGGATTCAATTAACAAAGTGGCCACTTTAAAGGATTGCATTTGGGAAAATATCCGCTAAATATAAGAAGCAAAACTATGCCTAAAGACGACTAGCTACGTTCGACATAGAAAACGTACTAGGTGAACAACATCAGCGTGCCATGCAACAAACCTAATAGTAACACATGGATCTTGCGTTGGGCGCAGTCGCGCAGATGTGTTGCATCAGGCACATGTTAGTGTGCTAAGCAAATGTTTCATTTTTCCTCCGCCATGAAATTTTTCGCAACCGTAATTTATCTGATGCTGCTCCATAGATAGTCGGTTTTCCCTCGTATTTTCTCACGACTTTCAACACAATTCTTCAACATATTCAAGACTAACAATCTCTCAAATAATCTCCTAATACACATCTAAACTATTGAAACATATTCAAACACAAGAATATTCATTCTTCCTTCTTACAAGTTCTTCCTCCCTTTTACAAGGCATACAATTGATTCCTTCTTGGTTCGTATAGTCAGATTTAGGTAACAAAGGTTCATGAGGGCAACTCAATTTTTTTTAATACTAACAAACTACTTTTAACGATGTAGATCTTTCAATTCATAAATGCGTGCGCATCTTATATAAATTTTTAATCTTCTTCTCATAATTATTCGAATGCTTTGAATGTCGTCATGCCGTTTTAAATATTACACGATAATCATTGTTTCCTAAATCATACCTATAAATTAGTTAAATCACACCTAATAAGATAATTTGAACCTACAACCATTCTAGGTACCTATTAATCTCGTAATTTACTAAAGTGATAACCAAAATTAGATCTAATGTGGTAAAAGATCAACCTTTAACATATTTTGTATTTTTAGGCAATCAATTGATTTATGTGCATGCAATTTCAATATTCCATTTAATAAAGTATGGAAATTCACCTCTAATTCAGATCTCTTATTTTTGTTGGTTTACTTGTTTTTCCTTAAAATAAATGACGACTCTTGTTCAAAACCAAAAAAAAATTAAAAATTGTGTAGGCTATAAGATGAGTTTTACATGCCTACACGATACCTACACTCAAATATATTCGTATTATCTAGCTAGAAATTTATGCATTTCAAGGATTCTAAAAGTGATTGTTGTTGTACTTCAGAATTAAAGTAAACTTTTAGCATTATCTTATATTCATGTATATGACGAAAAAATGAATACTTATGGTGTTTAAACAAAAAACAAAAAAGCTACTCATGTCACACTCTTTTTTTTGCAATTCAAATTTTTTATTGACTACCAAAAATAAGAATGGTAAGGAAGTAACAATCAAACACCAGAATCAAACCAACTGTTGAATATGCTCAAGAAGAAGGTCAACCAAAAGCCGCACACAGGCAAGCAACAAAAAGACTACAGGGGATCAATACAACAATAGTCACCTATCTCCATCCTTACAGGCACAAGCTACATGAAACATAATATCTTTAACAACCTGTTGACTAGAAGCAGCACTCCCATTGAAGATCTTGTTGTTGCTTTGCTTCCAAATAGCATAACCAATTTCAATAAAGCACGTAGTATAGAGCCCAGCAAATCTACTACTACCCCTGGCTTTAGAAATGGCAACTTCACACTCAAGATCAAAATTCACACCCTGACTTGATGAGTGAAGAATATGGCACTTTATTCCAAATGTCAGCTGCATATGGACAAGCAAAAAACAAGTGTTGTGTAGTCTCATCAGCATTATCACATAAGCTACAACCTTTTCTACAAGGAATATTCCAGCTACTAAGCATGTCAGTAGTAGCTAATCTGTTTTGCAAAGCCAACCATTTCACAAATTCACCTTTAGGGGTGGCTTGATTATTACAAATCAGTCTCTTCCAGATCACCCTTTGAGAATTCCCTTTGAGCATATTGTACGCCTGTTTAATACTGAATTTTCCTTCTTTAATGATGGCATCCCTACCACCAATATCATCTAACAACACTCTGTTGTCTATGATATTCCTCATCAGCCAAGAAGAATTGGCACTAATAGCCACAATAGAGAAATCAAGCCTCTTAATATAATAGGCATTCACCTATTTAACCCATAGCCTATCAGACTTAAAAGTTGTGTCCCCAAGCAGTTTGCGAATAGCAGCTTTATTTCAAAGAAACATATTCACCAAGTTCCAGCCACCACAAGTTTGAGGCTCATAAAATTTAATCTAAGCCACATGAGCTTTTTTTAAATCAATAGTGTTACTACTCCATAAGAACTTCCTACAAATACTTTCAACAACCTTGATTACTTTCTTTGACAAAGGTAAAATATGCCCCCAGTAGTTTTGCATACTATTGAGTATACTTCTCACTAATTGAAGTCTTCCTGCATACCAAAGAAGCTTGGATACTCACCCCTGAGCTCTAGAAGTAATCCTTTTAATCAAAGGCTTGCATTGGGTATACTTAATAAGCTTTTTTGAGTTCAAAGGGATCCCCATGTACTTAAAAGTTAGATTACCAATGTTCATATTTGTAAGCATCAGCTAAGAATTTAACATCATCCTCATTAACACCAGCCAGAAAAATATTACTCTTTTCTGGACTAGCTTGAAGACCAGAGACAATAGAAAATTTCATGAAAGCTTGCATGACTTTAGTAACGGAACCGTGATCTGCTCCAGAGAATAAAAGCAGATTATCAGCAAATATCAAGTGAGTAAGATGAAGTCTTTCACACTTAGGATGCAAGTTAAAGTCAAGAATATGCTTAAGCTCTCCCAGACATCTACTCACATATTTCATGCTTAAGGCAAATAAAAAGGGGGATAAAGGGTCACCTTGCCTCAAGCCCTTCTTAGCATTAAAAGGCCGGGATGCAAGTTTGCCATTGACTAAAATAGAGTAAGTCACACTTTGCACACAGGGCATAATCCAATCAATGAATTGAAGAGGAAAGCCAAGCTCATACAACATACTATGTAAGAAGGGCCATTCAACTCAATTCTAGGCCTTCTTAATATCAACTTTAATGAAATACCTAGGGGACATACTTTTTCTAGTATACCCCCTGATCAACTCTGTGGCTAAGATAATGTTGTCTGAAATATGTTTGTCAGGCATAAATCCAGCTTGAGAGTCATCAACAACTTCATTAATAACACCCTACAGTCTCTTAGTAATTATCTTGGAAATAATTTGGTAGATGTGAGTGCAACAAGCTATTGGTCTGAAGTCTTTAGCATGAACAACATTATCACTAGTGTATATATGTCACTTAGTAACAGATGTGGTTTTTGTAAACCCACATCCGAAAATCATCATAAAAAATGGGAAAGAAAGTTAGGAGTACAATCTGATGCGGTCCTCTTGTGGACCGCATCAAATTGTTGTTATTTTTTCGTTGAGCCCAGCACGCTGAATTATGGCCCAACACGAAATGGCCCAGCCTCCTAATACTAAATCCCCTCCTTCACTCCTAACCCTAACACTCTCATCTCCTCCAAACCCACACTCTCTCCTCCCTCATAACTATCAAACCCTAATCTCCCTCCTCTCCTCTTTCTTTCCTCTCTACTCCTCCCTCACACCACGCCATCATCATCAGATCTCCCTCCTCTCCTCTCTCTCTCTCTTCTCTACTCCTCCCTCACACCACGTCGGCATCAGTATCACACAACACCTTACCTCTATCTCCTCTCTACTCCACGAAACGAAGAAATGAAGAACAATGAATGAAGAAAAATCAGAAAGAAGAACGAAGAAACGAAGAGCGAAAATGGGGAATGCAAAAACGAAGAACGAAATGAAGAAGGACAAATGAACGAAGAAGAATGAAGTGATGAAGAATCGAAGAACGAAATTGGTTAGTTTGAGTTTTGATGGGATTTAGTTTTGGATCTGCTTGTAGCTGTTGGTTTTTTCTTCAATTTTTCATTTTTTTTACCAGTTTTTTCTATTTTTTACCATATTTCTTCGTTTTTTTTTTGTTTTTTACCAATTTTTTTCATTTTATTTGGGATTTAGTTTTTGGATCTGATTTTGGATGTAGGTTTTTATTTGGGTTTTTTTGGCCTGCCATTTTCGTTTCGATTTTTTTGGTTTCAAGCTCTTGATTCTTTTGTTTTTTTTATCTGATTTATTTTTTTAGGTCTTAATTTTTCCTTTTTTGTTTTCATGCTCTTTATTTTTGCTTTATTTGGTTCTTGTAGCTGTTGGTTTTAAATATGTATTGTAATTTTCTGTACATATATCAATTCGGATGGTATATTTGTTAATTTTATGTACACATATTTTCTATATTTATGGTGAAATGTTGTTTCTATGTCAATTCTTTATTTCCATTGTTTCTATGTATAATTTTTTGTATTCATCTTATTCCTCTATATTTTTTATAGTTATCGTATATATATTGTTGTAATTATCGTGGTATAAGTTGAGTTTTTTGTGTAATTATCGTACTATATTCTTATAGATTGAATATAGTTGGACTGTTAAATCTCATTTTTCTTTTTTTCTTTTTTTATGGAGTTGTTTTTTGTGTAATTATCATACTACATAGTACACAAAAAAGTACTTTATACAAAGCACAGTACTATGTTTTGTATAAAGTGCTTTTTTTATCCTCACAATTACGTATCCGATGCGGTCATTGTACATCAGTTTTTGGACTTACTGATGTGGGTCTTACGGAAAACCGCACCAGTTAACATAAATAACTGATGCGGTTTTTCTTAGGAACTACATCAGTAAATCATTTACAGATTCGATTTTGGACCGAATCAGTAAATAATTTGGATCTGCGCGAGCCCATTTGATGCGAACCAAAATCGCATAAGTAAATAATTTGGCCTTGGACCAAAATAACTGCTAACAGAAGACTTAAACTTATCTGATAACCGTGGCGTGAAGAACTCACTACCCTAACGGACTCACAGCAATCAACCTCCAGGGATACACGGTTTTTGAATTTCCAGTGTTGATGAAAAATCAGATTGAGAACGATCTTGAATATTGCCCAGAAATTTGGAAGAGAGAATGAAGTAGAGAAGAAGATAGTGTTTTTGATTTTGGAGGGAAGAAAAAGTGACAGAATTTGTGACCCAAAACTTTAGTTAAGTTAAGTTTATTCCCCAAAGCCCAAAGTTTATTCCCCAAAGCCCAAAGCCCAAGGCCCAAGGCCCATGGCCCATGGCCCATGGTCCTGGTCCGGCCGGCGCGCGCGCGTAGTAACCACACATCACCACAAGCCCACTAAAAACGTCATTGCTACTCAACTCAAAGAGTAGTGGAAGAGCAGGTAATATAAACCTTACCTCTCCTACTATATTTCCAATGTGGGACAAGGACATCAAGACTATTTTACTTCTTTTGAAGCAAAAATTATACCAATCCAACAATCCCCCAATGATTCAAAAGAAGAAAACAGGAAAAAACAGGGCTAAAACAGATGATCTGGGCAATAGATACTGAGTTTTGAAGTATCAATGTCTTATGGACTTGAATTGACACTCAGTGCATACAAATATGTCTTACTGTCTAAGAGGTAGATTTCTCTTTGAACCTTTCACGAGAGTTAGCAAACATAGTTGCGCACTCAACCTTTTTCAAATCAAGATACGTTCTCGCAAATATAATATAGATGCCCCACAATTGCCTGGATTCTCGTGAATGCTCTAGAGAGCCTAAGCCTTTGGACTCTCATAGGGGATTGGGCGTAACCCCCACATTCACATAGGTAAGTTCATCAAGTTTGTACTGTCACAAACCACCTCAAATAAGGCTATGAACTTATTAAGAGCTTATGCTCAACCTTACACATATACAGTAAATTAAAATACTACATCACTTTTTTAATAGGAATGGTAGTAGTACAAATAACTTGAGTTTTTTGTGATTTCGTTTGACCCTTTGAACTTAGGAATTCCTAAGAAGGGATCCATCACAATTCACTCACAATAGGCTTTAAACCCATTCCTTGTGCTGACTCCAGCACCATTTTTCTACAAAGGCCTTTGGTGAGAGGATCAGCAATATTCCTCTCTGATTTTACATACTCGAGTGACAACACATTTTTCTAATTAGATTTCTAACTATGGCATGCCTTAAGCGAATATGCCTTCTCTTTCCATTATGGCTTGATTATTCGCTACCCCAATTGCTGCTTGCGAGTCACACCGCATAGAAACTGATGGAGCTGGCTTCCCCCACAATGGAATATCAGCAAGCAAACTCCTTATCCATTCAGCTTCTTGACCTGCCAATTCTAAAGCAATAAACTCAGATTCCATTGTAGATTTGGCAATACATGTTTGTTTTGATGATTTCCATGATATAGCTCCTCCAGCAAGAGTGAAAACATAACCCTAGTAGATTGATCTCATCATTATCCGACACCCAATTAGCATCACAAAATCCTTCAAGAACACAAGGTGTCCTTTGATAATGTAGACCCCAATTGGTAGTGCCTTTTAGATACTTCAACAATCTAATCAAGGCAACCCAGTGCTCCGATTAGGATTGTGAGTATACCTGCTCAATCTACTAACAACATAAGCTATATCAGGTCTAGTATAATTCATCAAGAACATGACACTTCCAATTATTTTTGCATATTGTTCTTGTTATATACTATCACCTTTATTCTTTTTCAAATGAATACTAGAATCATATGGGGTTTTCACAGGAACACAATCAAATTGATCAAACTTCTTTAATATTTTCTCAACATAATGAGATTGATTTAAGATATCCCATATGAAGTTCTAGTAATCTTTATTCCAAGAATAACATCAGCCTCTCCTAAATCCTTCATCTCAAAGCAAGAATTTAGGAAACTCTTAGTTGATTTACTACGTCTATATTGGTCCCAAAGATCAACATATCATCCACATATAGACATATGAAAACACAACCAAGTTCATCAATTTGGAATAAACACAAGCATCAGAATCATTTACCAAAAAACCATTTGAAGTAATAGTTTGATGAATTTATCATACCATTGTTTTGGTGCTTGTTTTAAACCATACAAAGATCTAATAAGCTTGCATACCTTGTCCTCTTGACCAGGAACCTCACATCCTTCAGGTTGCTTCATATAGATCTCCTCATTTAACTCACCATTCAAAAATGCAGTTTTCACATCCATTTGATGCACAATTAAATCATGAATAGATGCAAGTGCAATTAAAGCTCTAATGGTGGCTACCTTGGTCACAGGAGAATAAGTATCAAAGTAATCTAACCCTTGTTTTTGGCGATGCCCTCCAACTATAAGTCTAGCCTTATACTTTCTAAAGACCCATCAGGCTTGCATTTCTTTGTAAAATCCACCTACTGCTTAAGGCTTACAACCTCTAGGAAGGTCTGCAAAACCAAGTGTTATTACTCATAATAGTCTCTATTTCACTGTTAATGGCCTCTAACCAAAAACTTGAGTCTACCGATCTCATGGCCTCAGCATAGGTTCTCGGGTTCTCTTCTAACACAAAAGCATTGTATCTTGCTCATCTAAGCACTCTTTTCAGCTAGAAAGGTAGTAATAAAATCAGGTCCGAAACTAGACTCAGTTCTAGCTCTCTTACTCCTTCTAGGTTCTAAGGTCTCACTAGATGATGCAATGTCACGATGCAAAACAGAAGAAGATGCAGCAGGCAAGCATGATTGAAACTAACTTTCATAGGAAAAACCTGCTCAAAAAATTCAACATCTCTTGACTCTCTAATAGGACCAAAACCAGATGCATCCTTAAGAATGAGTCTATATGCAGCACTGTTAGACGCATAACCAATAAAAATACCATCTACAGTCTTAGGTCCAATTTTACTCCTTTGAAAGTCAGGAAGTCCTATCTTTCCCAAACACCCCACACTTTGAGGTATCCCAAATTCGGCTTGAAGCCTTTCCAAATTCATAGGGAGTTTTATCTAACTTCTTATGGGGAACTCGATTAAGGACATAACAAGCAGAAAGGATAGCTCACCCCACATATTAGTAGGCATACCTGAACTAATAAGCATAGCATTCATCATATCTTTAAGAGTTCTATTTTTCCGCTCAGCTATTCCATTCTGTTCTGGGTATAAGGGGTGTAACCTCATGAATAATCCCATTAGACTCACAAAATTTCTTAAGGGAAGTACCATCATATTCTCCACCCCTATCTGATCTCACCCTTTTAATCTTAAGGTCCAATTGGTTCTCTACTTCGGCTTTATAATAAGAAATTTCTCTTCTGCCTCATCCTTAGAACTCAATAAATAAACCTTAGTATAACGAGAAAAGTCATCAACAAAAGTAATATATATTTCTTTCCTCCCTACTCATGGAATTCTTAAAGTCACCTAAGTCACTATGGACTAACTCTAATAAAGTAGAGGAACGGGACACATTTTTGTTGAATGCTTTCTTAGGGTGCTTAGCTTCTACACACACTTCACATTTATCAAAAGAAGTATTGCTAAAGTCAGGAAATAAGACTAAGTTGTTTTAGCCTTTTAATAGAGGCAACATTCACATGACCTAGTCTAGAATGCCATAAAGAAACAGACTCAGCAATATAAACAGAAGCAGTAGATTTTATTATCAATAACAACTCCAAACAAAAAGTCCAGCATTACAAAAGCCTTTACCCACAAAAATACCATTTCTGGTTAATACAAGTTTATCAGATTCAAAAGATAACTTAATCCCAGCTTTGTTTAAAAGTAACCAGAAATGAGATTTCTGCGGATATCAGGACATGCAGAACATTCTGCAAAGCAATGGTTTTCCCGGATGTTAATTTCAGGAAAACCTTTCCTTTGCCTAAAACACTCACAGTGCTTGAGTTTCCCATGAAGATGCATTCTGATTCTGGAACTTTCTGTATCCTGGAACACTTCCTTGTTGGCACATATGACGGGTTGCACCAGTATCCACGATCCATTCGAAACATTGCTTACCAGATTTACCTCGGACACACAGCAACAATGATTCATCTTCAGCAAGGTTGGCTTGAGGTTTGCTCTTTGGCTTTGATTGGAGTTTCCTTCCTTTGACGGCACTCCTTGGCAGCATGCCCATACTTACCACACACAAAGCGATTCCCTTAAATTTACCTTTTCCCTTGAAGTTGGTTATTTTGCCTGGTACTATGAAACTGATTTGACCTTTTTTGGTCCTTTACCTGCACGCTTATTTCCACAAGATTAGCAGAAGAAGAAGAATGATCAACTGATTTTCCCTTTATTTGGATACGGTTCTGCTCCTCAATTTTAATATGGGACACTAACTCTTGAAGGGTAAAATCTTTCTGCCTATGTTTTAAGGAATGAACAAAATTCTCCAAGAAGAAGGCAATTTTTCTAGAGGCAATTGGCTTGGAAAAGGTCAGGAATAGCCATACCCTCGGCAACAATATCAGCACATAAATGTTCATACTCATGAACTTGATCAAGCACAGGTTTATATCATTCATAGAAAATTTCAACCAACGACTACATGCATATTTTTAGTCCCAAAATCATCAGTCCTACTTAGCATTCAAACCATCCCAAATTTCCTTAGCATTTTTATACTTACTATAAATCAGATAAAGGGAAGCAGTCATATAATGCAATAACATCCCACGACAAGTCTTATCACTAGTGGAAAAATGAAGAAGGGATGCGCTGAAAAAGGCCTGTAGGGCTGCGCTTTTTTACAGCAGCCCTTTCGGTAGCAGCCCTTCACTTTTTAAGTAGGGCTGCGCTAGAAAAGCGCAGCCCTTAAGCTAGAAGGGCTGCGCTAGTTAGGAAAAAGCGCAACCCTTCTAGCTTATTAGAAGGGATGCCTAGTTAGGAAAAAGCGCAGCCCTTCTGAGCTAGAAGGGCTACGCTTTTTCCTAACTAGCGCAGCCCTTCCTACCAAAAAAAAATAATTTTTTTTTTTACTCATAATCTCACATTCACTACTAGAAAAACGACGATTTGCGTCCCCTGATTTGCGTCGCACTGAAACGGAAATGACGCAAAAGGGTAATTTGCGTCGCACGCAAAGAAGAGTGCGACGCACATCATGGGTAACTGAACACGAGTACAAGCTATATGCATCGCACGTACCATAGGTGCGTTGCAAACGCCTAATGTGCGTCGGACCTTCAGACGAATACGACGCAAATCGTCTTCGGAGATCTGCGTCGGAGGTTATTTTAACGCGTTGCAAAAGCCCAATTTGCGTCGGACTTCACGACCCGTCCGACGCAGATCCGCGGCCCACAACTTAATCCGCGTGTCTTTAGCTTTAACCGTATCACCCCTCACTCACTCCAGCAGTTTGAAACTTAAACCTAAAATTTTCACCGCCGCTTCCTCTCACTCTCCTCTCTCTCTCTCTCTCTTTCCCCCTCCCTCATTCACTCCATTTCTTTCCTTAAACCTTTCAGCCGCTTCCTCCCACTCTCCTCTCTTTCTCTCTCTTTCCCCCTCCCTCACTTACTCCATTTCTTTCCTTAAACGTAAAATTTCACCGCATCAAATCAATTTCGTTCAGCAATCGATTTCGTTCGTACAGCACTCGATTTCGTTCTTTGAGCACTCGATTTCGTTCGTTCAGCACTAGATTTCGTTCGTTGAGCACTCGATTTCGTTCGTTCAGCACTAGATTTCGTTCGTTCAGCACTTCGTTCGCTCCACTTCGTTCGTTCGTTCACCACTCCATTTCGTTCGTTCGTGAAATAAGGTAACTTGCTTTATTTTTCCTTTTTCTTCTTTTTCGCATGTCTTAATTTATTGTTATTTGTCATTTTTTCCAGATCTGTTTGAATACCTCCTCATTTCTTCGCTTTTCTAGTTCGAAATTCCAGAAATTTCACAAAGAACAACTGAGGAAGAGCCATGACTTCCAGTTCAAACATTTTTTCGGTTGTTTAGATCTGATTTTGTTGATTTTTAGGTTCAATTTTTTATCTTAGTTTTGTATTTTTTAGATCTGACAAAGAACAAAATTGAAGAAGAATAATATTTATTTTCGTTTAATTTTTAGATTCAATTTAGTTTTATTTTTGTTGAATTTTTAGGTTCATTTTCGTTTTATTTTCGTTCAATTTTAATGTTCTATTTCGTGTTATTTTCTTTCAGTTTTTAGATCTGATTTTGTTTTATTTTCGTTCATGTGTTTGTTTTGACATTTTGTATTTCATCCATGTTGGATGCAACCATGTTGTAATTCTCGTTGGTGTTTTATTTGCGTTCATGTGAGTTTGTCTTTGGTTGTTAATGGTGAAATAAATTTTATTTTTTTGCTCCATCCGACGCAAATTCTACTTTTTTTTAAAAAAAATGGAACATATGCGTCGCATATGGCCAATGGTGCGACGCATATGGGTGATTTGCGTCGCATCATTGACTATGTGCGACGCAAATTCCAGTTTGTTGGGCTGGGGAAAGCCATCTGCGTCGCACCGTATACAAGGTGCAACGCAAATAGCTAAACGATCTGCGTCGTTTCCGCATACGACGCAGATCAATTATAGGTCATTTGCGTCGAGGGCTTTGGCGTCGCACCTATGTCCGACGCAAATAGGCGCCTCACATCCGACGCAAATTGCCTTTTCTCTACTAGTGATTTTCTGAAATTAAACAGAAGAAAAGAGAAACGAAACGAAACTACTAAACCCAAAACAAAAAAAAGAATGAAACGAAAATGAAAAAAAAGGAACAAAAAAACTAATATACAGAAGAGATAAAATTATAGATCTGGAAATACAAGAACATTAATCAAAACAAAGATGAAAATACAAGAACATTAATCAAAACAAAGAGAAGTATACAAGAACATTAATCAAAATAAACAAAGAGAAGTATACAAGAACATTAATCAAAATAAACAAAGAGAAGTATACAAGAACATTATAGATCTGAAAATAAAAGAACTACCTCCAAACATTAACCTAATAATGTTTAAATACATAAAACAAAACCCTAATACATAATTTAAGGGAATAAAAATTCGGAAAAACTTAAAATGCCTATTTGGAGGCTTAAACGAACTCGGATGGCTTAAAAAGCCTAAACATCACGGCTTAGCCGTGAGTTTGACTCGTTGGCCCGTTCCGCTTCCGAAAAAGTATCACAATAGGCAATCGGACTTCGTCGGCATGTTTAGTGCAAATCATTTCATGGTTTTTGTCGCAAACGTTTATGGGAGTTTTTGAGAGAGAAGAGAGGATGAGAGAGAAGGAGGAAAGGAATAATGAGGGACGTGAGAGAGGAGAGAGAATGAGGGATAATATATTTGACGAATCCCGCTTAGTATTTGAATCCCACGAAGATGAATTTTTCAAATTTTTTAAAGAAGGGCTGCGCTTTTATTCAAAAGCGCAGCCCTACTTAGTCAGAAGGGCTGCGCCTTTTATAAAAGCGCAGCCCTTCTGAAGTAAGAAGGGCTGCGCTTTTTCTAAAAGCGCAGCCCTACTAAGTGAAGGCCTGCGCTTTTATAAAAAAGCGCAGCCCTTCTGTTGTGTAGGGCTGCGCTTTTGTACAAAAGCGCAGCCCTTCACTAGTAGGGCTGCGCTTTTAGAAAAAGCGCAGCCCTTCCTCCGTAGCCCTTCCTTTTTTTTCCCCTAGTGTATTATCTTTCACAAAATCCCTAACAGAATTTTCGGGAGCAACATCAACAACCAAACAATAATCAACACCAATCTGACCCAAGAAAAATTCCATTTTATCAGACCACATCCTATAATTTTTCCCATCAAACAGTTCTAACTTAGACATGTCAGGGACAAAGGGATTGGTTATAGGGACAACATTTAAAATACGAACATTTTCTTCAGGAATGTCAGCAGCCATAGTTCCGAAAAACAGAAAAAATAAAAATTCAACTTTAGAATGTAGGAACAAATAACTGCTAACAGAAGACTTAAACTTATCTGATAACTGTGGCGTGAAGAACTCACTGCCCTAAAGTTGAATTTGCCCCGTAACAACACACGGACTCACAGCAATCAACCTCCAGGGATACACGGTTTCTGAATTTCCAGTGTTGATGAAAAATCAGATTGAGAACGATCATGAATATTGCCCAGAAATTTGGAAGAGAAAATGAAGTAGAGAAGAAGAGAGTGTTTTTGATTTTCTGTGTGTATCAGAATCCAACAATAGTCTCTGTATATATAGAAGATTTAACAAGCTAAAGGCAAAAGTCCAAAAGCTAAAGGCCAAAAGCCAGAAGACAAAAGCTAAAGGCCAAGAGCTAGAAGACAAACCAAAGCCTAAAGCCCAAAGCCCAAGGCCCATGGCCCATGGCCCATAGTCCTGGTCCGGGCGGGAGCGCGCGTGTGGTAACCACACATCACCACAAGCCCACTATAAACCTCATTGCTACTCAACTTAAAGAGTAGTGGAAGAGCGAGGTTTATAAACCTTACCTTTCCCTACTATATTTCCAATGTGGGACAAGGGGCATCAAGACTCTTTTACTTCTTTTGAAGCAAAACATTATACACAACTTCAACATAAACATCTTCCTTGACAACAGTCCAGCTCTTTTTTAAAGAAAAAAAGAAGTGAAGCCATCAACTTCAGGGGCCTTGGAGTTATCAATACTTTTCAAAGTGCTATCAATATCATGAACTGTGATAGGTTGAATCAAAAGACAACAGGCCTTCAGCTTTTAAAGAAGCTTTAGAATAAGTACTAGCATGAAGCTCTTTAATAGCTTTTGTGACATCAAGCATTTTATTCTAAAGACTCTGCAAATGATATTGACCTGTGAATGAATTCCAAGCCGAACTTACATTCAAGGAAATGATCATGTTCAGTTCAAATATTATGAAATTTGAATGGCCTACCTCCATCTTGATCATTAATACAAAAATCCACCCAGTGGCGGATCCAGGAATATATGAATAATTGGTCACTACCGACTAGGTTGCACAGAGACGGTTACGGGTACGAGTTCGGATACTCGTATCCATATAAGATAATCCATGAATTTAAAGAAAACTACCTCAAATAAAATCAATTTATGACTAATAATAGTTCATATTACAATAAAATAGTACCTAAAAATTGTACTTCTTAAAACCAAATAGTACTTAGAAAATATTACAATTGTTCTCGACGAGTTTTCATATTTTGATATCGATTTATAATATCATCCTTGCTAACCTTCAAAAACATTTCTTTCTCCACATAAGTAATCAAGCAATCATTCAACATTTGATCTCCCATGCTATTACGCAATTTATCTTTCACTTGCGTCATACTAGAAAATACTCTTTCTACACTTGCAGTTGCAACGGGAAAAACCAACACTAATTTCAAAAGCAAGTAGACCCGATCATGAGTTTCGGACTTTCCTGTCTCAACAAGTTTCATTGAAAGCTCGTGAAGACTCTTTAAATTCCAAAATCTTTCATCTCCTCTAACATCAACAATGAAATTTTGAAGTGACCAATCAAAAAATATCATTTCGGTAGTTGAAAACTCATTGGGATAAAACTTGGCAAGTTGAATCAATTTTCTTTTGTCAAAGGAAGAAAATCGGTTAGTTGGATTAAAACAAGACATACACACAAGTAGTTCCTTACTTATCTCCGGAAACCGATTCTCAAGTTCTTGCAATTGAAGGTCAATGACACTTAAGAAAACTTCAACTCGAAAATGATGAAGATTTGTAACTTGTGGGCTCTTACCTCTAAACATCCTTCTCCCCGGAACATGATATCTCTCCTCCATGTTTGGAATCTCGATGTCATATTTAGCCATAAAAGAAGTGACTTTTTCCATATGAGAATCCCATCCTTCATCTCTCATCTTTTGTAGATTGATCTTGGTTACATCAACCATGGTCATAGCATTTACAATGTCTTGATCACGTTTTTGCAAAGCCACATTCAATGCATTTGTGATTCCAAATATAAAAACCATCAAGTGTGCCACAAACACAAAATCAAATGACATCAACAAGTGTGTAAGAGCTTGTGCTTTATTTGAATCAATTGCATCAGAAACTTCACCAATTTTATCGAGTGGCTTAAGAATTAAAGGATACAAATCAAGCACATTCAAAATTGTTTGAAAGTGGGACCCCAACGAGTGTCACAAGGTTTACCTAAGCCACGTTCTTGATTTAAACCCGTTCCCGATTCAAGTTCACCTAAGGATAGTGCTTCTACAACTCGTTGAGCTTGTTTCTCTCTAAGAAATTCTTTCCTTTTAGGTGAACCACCCACAAAATTCAAGAGAGGTGCAAGTACATCAACAAAAAGCCAACCACAGTCTGAATTCTTTTTAGCAAGTGCAACTTGTGTCAACTGAAGTTGATGTGCAAAACAATGCACAAAGTATGCTTGAGGACATTCCTCTAATATCAAAGCTTTAAGTCCATTGATTGAACCTTGCATATTGCTTGCCCCATCATAACCTTGCCCTCGAACTTGTGAGAAAGTCAAAGAGTGCTCCATGAGTAATAACTCAATACCACTTTTAAGAGGTAAAGAAGTAGTATTGGGAACATGCACAATACCGAGAAAACTCTCACATACTTCTCCCTTTTTATTAACATATCTCAAGCAAAGAGCCATTTGTTAATTATCAGAAATATCGGCGGACTCATCAACAAGAATAGCAAAAAAACCACCATTCATATCGTCAAGTATTGCTTTCGTGGTCTCTTTTGCACAAGCATTAATGATATCTTTTTGGACAACGGGAGAAGTGAGTTGACAATTGCCAGGTGCCAATTTGAAAACAACTTTGGAATACTTAGGATCATGTTGCGAAAGAAGAGGAAGTAATGAAGCAAAATTACCTCTACTCAATGAACTTTCTTTTTCATCATGACCACGAAAAGGCAACCCTTGTAGTAAAAGCCACCTGATAGTTTCAACAGAAGCTTCTAATCGCATTCGATAAGCACTCATGGTTTCTTTTGTTTGATTTGATAAACCAGTAATAATGCTAATCTTTTGGTTCTCGAAAAGTTCCATAGCAATCATAGCATTACTATGAACACTCTTATGATTACCAACATGCTTTTTTTATTATACCCAATCTATTCCAATACTTAAAACCATTGCTAGTAAAAGCATCCCTTCCAGCCGAAGTGTCCTCCTTGAATAAATAGCAAGCAAAACAAAATGCAGCATCCTTTTCAACACTATACTCTAGCCAAGGCCAAGTGTCAAACCAATCCACATTAAATTGACGATTTTTTGGCCCGATAAGTGTTTGAGGAAACACAAAATTTTTAGGTTGGCAAGGTTTTCTCTCAAGATATGTTCTTCTTACTATGCTTTTATCATCAGGATGAAAATCACTCATCTTTCTCCTTTTTCCAGGATCTTGTGGAAGATTAGCAATTTCAAATTTGCTCAATCTGGGAATAAGATGGGTTTTGGAATTGTGTGTTGGAGAAGAATGTTGTTCACTTTGTTGATGAGGAGGATTTTGTTCATCTAATTGAGATGGAGGAGGAAGATTTTGTTTATTTTCTTGAGGTGGTGAAAGATTTGGTGGAGGTAGAGGTGATCAGTTTGGCCCGGCCCGTTTTTGGGCCGGGTTTTGGGCTGAATTTTTCAGCCCCCGGGCCGGGGCCGGCCGAATTTTTTGGGCTTTGGGCGGGCTTTGGGCGGGCTTTGGCAAGCCATAAACAACTTTTTAGTCTATTTTTTGGCCCGGCCCGTTTTGGCCTGCAAAACCCCGCTAATTCAGGCCCGAAATAGCAGTCTTTGGACACAAAAATTCGGCCCGAATTTAGGCCCGACCCGGCCCGGCCCGAGCAATGCGCAAAAATTTTTGCACGCGGCCCGGCCCATGATCACCTCTAGGTGGAGGAGAAGGTGGAGCAGATGGAGGAGGAGATGGAGGAGGAGAAGGTGGAGGAGGATTTTGAGTTGGCGTTCTTTTAACAAAAAAACTTGAAATATCCTTCGTTTTTTTCCTTTCCATTCTGAAAATTAACACTAGGGGAAAAAACCAGAAGGGCTGCGCAAGTAGGGCTGCGCATTTTAAAAAAGCGCAGCCCTATTGTTGAAGGGCTGCGCTTTTTTTAAAAAGCGCAGCCCTACCTACAGAAGGGCTGCGCTTTTTAGAAAAGCGCAGCCCTTCTGTAGGTGAAGGGCTGCGCTTTTTAGAAGGCGCAGCCCTTCACCTAGAGAAGGGCTGCGCTTTTTTGAAACTAGCGCAGCCCTACTAGCTGTTGGGTTTTTTTTTTTCGATACTTACTATGCTCATGCGCGCCCATATTTTCTCTTTCCTCTTTCCCTCTTTCTTTCACCTTCAATTTCGTGCGAAAAACCTTCACCACCACCACCCATTTTTCGAGCCCTAATTCTCACCACCACCACCCATTTTGCGAGCCCTAGTTCTCACCACCACCACCTACTTTGCGCGACCACCACTACCACCACCACCACAACATTTCTTCTCCACCACCACCACCACAACATTTCTTCTTTTCTCATTTCTTCTCCACCACAAAATCTTCTCTTCTCATTTCTTCTCCACCAACATTGTGGTTTGGCCACCACCTTGCGCGCCGCCCACAGATTCTCTTCTCTTCTCTTCTCTTCTCCACCATCACCACTACCTTTCTCTTCTCTTCTCTTCTCTTCTCTTCTCCACCATTTGAGTGGTTAATAGGGTATGAATTAATTTTGTTTTTAAGTTGCTTTTGTTTTTATTAATTGAATTAAATGATTAATGTGCAATGTGGGTTTTGTCAATTGTAGGAAGAAGAGGCTAAGGAAGGCAAAAAAAGTTCCAAGTAGCTCTTTGCTCTTCATTGCTCGTCGTTGGTGTTAAGAGGTAACTAATAGATAGTTTAACATGTAGACAAAGTTGATAATTTATTGAATGTATATGTTTTTTTTATAATGTATATATAATATATTATTTGTTGATATGAGATTGTATGAAAACGCAATGTGATTTAGCTATATATATGAAAATATATAACTAGTTGTTTGAATCATCATCATATATGCCTAGATACCCGTTCAAGACTTACTCATTAGGGGTAAGTCTTGAATAGTCCCCGGTTTGGGACTGTTCTTGGACGTTTGATCTCACTTAGGTGGTGAATGTGTGTCTTCTTTTCAATTCTGAGGAAAATCTTGGCTTATCGTTTCGCTACATTGTTCTCTGGGTACATATGTAGATAAGCAATTATCTACATTGTGTACTTGGAGAACTGTAGGGAAATGCTGCCGGATTTTCCTTAGAATTGAAAAGTTGGCATATATTCACTAGTGAGATTAGACGTCCAAGGATGGGTTAGGTTGGAGTGATAAGGACCTTTGACTGCATGCATACAATTGAACATGTGACTATCTTAGCTTGTTGTATACGTGTGTGATTTGAATATGTGAGTGTGTGTACTTTAATAATGATTGATGCTTTATAATGAATGTTGTGTTTAATTATTAGAGGTGGTCTTCTTGAATGAGATGGATCGTACTTGGATGTATGGTAGTCGTGAATCGATTGAGTTTGTGAATGGGGTCTCGGAATTCTGTAGAAGTGCATTAGAATATCAAACATCCTCTGGAGCAGTCGACTTTTATTGTCCTTGTTTGGATTGTAGAAATGTGAGCAAGGTTAGTAGTATACATGTGGTTAGGGAGCATGTATTTCGCCGTGGGTTTAGGCCTCAATACCATGTATGGATTTGGCATGGTGAGCAGGGGAGGTATATGGGAAGCTCTGGATTAAAGAATGATGTATGTGAAGAAAAAAAGAAGGATGATGATGAGTTAGGGATGAGAATTTGGATGATGAATTTGGAGATGATGATAGGGATCGGGTAGACGAGATGATACACGAGGTTGAAGATCAGTCGTGTAGACGACCTCGTATTTTTGAGTCTATGTCTAAGGCTGCTGAAAAGCCATTGTATCCAGGTTGTACAAAGTACACCAAACTTTCTGCGGTGGTAACACTGTTCAACATTAAGTCGAACGCTGGTTGGACGGACTCTAGTTTCACATCGTTGTTGGAAGTTTTAGCTGAGATGCTCCCTGAAGGAAATGAACTGCCAAAGTCATACTATTATGCGAAGAAGTTGATGTGTCCTTTGGGTTTAGAGTACGAGCGGATACATGCTTGTCCTAACGATTGTGTGCTTTATCGTAATGAGTATGAGCATTTACATGAGTGTCCACGTTGTGGATTGTCGAGGTACAAGCGTGAAGGAGCTGGAGGTAGTGAAGGACCACCAGCCAAGGTGTTGTGGTATCTACCCATAATACCTAGATTTAAGCGCATGTTCTCAATTAAAGGAGATGCGAAGAATTTGAGGTGGCATGCAGATCGTAGGAAGAAAGACGGTCTGCTAAAGCATCCGGCTGATTCGCCTGAGTGGAAAACTATCGACAGGGTGCATAAGTCATTTGGTAATGAGGATAGGAATCCGAGGCTTGGATTATGTACGGATGGCATGAACCCTTTTGGCAATCTCAGCTCGCAGCATGAAACACAAGTACATGATGTTGTCGCTTCTTATATCGGGGCCCAAACAACCTGGAAATGACATAGATGTATACCTTCAGCCGCTTGTTGAAGATTTACAGAAGATGTGGAATGAAGGAGTGTTAGTATTTGATGCGTATGCTAATGAGATGTTCACTCTGCGTGCCATGCTTTTTTGTACTATGAACGATTATCCAGCTTATGGGAACTTATCTGGGTATAAGACTAAAGGAAAACAACCTTGCCCGATTTGTTTAGATGACATGAAATCTACACACCTTAAGGGCTGCAAACATGTGTATATGCGCACACGAAGGCTCCTTAGCCGTGACCATCCCTATCGGTTTAAGAAGAAGGCATTCGATGGGACGGTTGAAGAAGAAGTTGCTCATAGACCATTAACTGGTACTGAAGTTTATAATCAGGTGAAGGGCATTGAAACAGTCTTTGGTAAACCTGCTAGTGAGGTTGATAGACCTACAGGATTATGGAAAAAACAGTCAATTTTTTGGAAACTCCCATATTGGAAAGATCTAAAGGTCAGACATTGTTTGGATGTCATGCACATAGAGAAGAATGTTTGTGAAGCTATTATCGCGACACTTATGAATATTCCGGGTAAGACAAAAGATGTTAAGGCGTCACGACTTTACTTGGAAAAGAGGGGATTCGACCAGAGTTGTGGGCTCAGAAAAGGGACGGAAGGAAGAAGAAAAGAGGGGAGGAAAGTGTTGATGATGAAACTCAGAAAAGTAAAAAGGTGGAGGATTCGGAGAAGAATTATTTGCCACCAGCTTGCTACATGATGTCGCGTGCAGAGAAACAGATTTTTTGCGAGTCATTGTATGGCATTAAGGTCCCTACTGGCTACTCATCGAATATGAAGCGCTTTGTTACTTTAAATGGTGAGTTGAAGTTATCGAGTATGAAATCGCACGATTGTCATGTCATGATGCAAGTATTCTTACCGATTTCAATTCGTGGGATACTTCCAAAGCATGTGAGGCACCCATTACAGAACTATGTTCATTTTTTCATTCAATCTGCAGCAAAGTCCTAGACCCGTCGACCCTCGATTCCTTGCAGACTAGAGTAGTTGAAACTCTATGCAAATTTGAGATGTATTTCCCCCCCGCATTCTTTGACATTATGGTCCATTTCATTGTCCATCTAGTTCGAGAAATTAAGCTGTGTGGTCCAGTGTTTTTGAGGTGGTGCTATCCTTTTGAGAGATATATGGGAACTTTGAAAGATAAAGTTCGTAATCCTGCACAACCAGAAGGTAGTATAATTCAAGGGATTGTGGGTGAAGAGATCAGTAATTTTGTGGCTGAGTATTTTGCTAGTGTTGATCCTGTTGGACTTCCGACATCCCGACACGAGGGCAGACTTGAGGGCAAGGGTACAATTGGTTCAAAATTGATCACACCTTCCGTAGAAAAGCGTAAACAAGCTCACTTATTTGTATTGCATCACGTACCAGATGTCCATCCTTATTTAAGTGAACATATGGAGGATTTACGTGTTAGCAATCCTGGAAAAGGAGTGAGGGCATTGACGCAAATGCATAACAAGACTTTCATTGATTGGTTTCATAAACGAGTACTCAATGATTTGGATGAAAGTATTCCTGAAACAGTCAAGTGGTTAGCATTTGGTCCTCGTGAAGCTGTACGCTCTTATGAGGGTTATGATATTAATGGGTATACTTTTTGGACTGAACGTCAAGATCTCAAGTCAAGATCGTAACAAAATAGTGGTGTTTCACTTGTGGCGTCGTCTACACAATATGCAAGCTCGAAAGATAAGTCGCCTGTACATGCTGAAAGCAACTACTATGGGCGAATACAAGAAATCTGGGAGCTGGACTACTGTGCTTTTAATATTTGCCTCTTGTGTTGCACGTGGGTTGACAATAATCGCTGTTGTGTAAGAAACGATGATCCTTGCGGTTTCACCCTTGTTGACCTTAGTCGTCTACGTGAAACTGAGGAGCCATTTGTAATTGCATCACAAGTGAAGCAAGTATTTTTTGTAACTGATCCTGCTGATCATAAGTGGTCAATTGTTGTACATGGTAAAAGGAGTATCCTCGGTATTGGTTATGTTGATAATTACGAAGAATATGATGCATTTGAGGACCTCCCCCCCTTTACCTATCCTGAAATTCGTGTGGAAGATGATGTAAATATGTCGGAGAATTATATGCGTGTAGATCACACGGAAGGGATACATGTACTTGAGGATCCTAAGAAAAGGCGGAAGCTCAATAAATCATGAGACATAAACTCAGGTGTGTGTAATTTCTCCAATTTTTAGGCTTTAATTTCTTGTTGGTTGCATTTCGGGAACGAAAAGGCCAATTCCGACCTATATTGGCCTTTTCGCTCCCAAAATGTACTTATGAAGTGATTTAACCCCAAGTTTTCTTTAATTTGAACATGATTATATGATGTATAATGTAACTAGTATGTAGATTTTTAGGCTTTAATTTCTTGTTGGTTGCATTTCGGGAACGAAAAGGCCAATTCCGGCCTATTTTGGCCTATTTTGGCCTTTTCGCTCCCAAAATGTACTTATGAAGTGATTTAACCCCAAGTTTTCTTTGAACATGATTATATGATGTATAATGTAACTAGTATGAAGATGTTTAGGCTTTAATTTCTTGTTGGTTGCATTTCGGGAACAAAAAGGCCAATTCCGACCTATTTTGGCCTATTTTGGCCTTTTCACTCCCAAAATGTACTTATCAAGTGATTTAACCCCAAGTTTTCTTTGAACATGATTATATGATGTATAATGTAACTAGTATGTAGATTTTTAGGCTTTAATTTCTTGTTGGTTGCATTTCGGGAACGAAAAGGCCAATTCCGGCCTATTTTGGCCTATTTTGGCCTTTTCGGTCCCAAAATGTACTTATGAAGTGATTTAACCCCAAGTTTTTTTTGAACATGATTATATGATGTATAATGTAACTAGTATGTAGATTTTTAGGCTTTAATTTCTTGTTGGTTGCATTTCGGGAACGAAAAGGCCAATTCCGGCCTATTTTGGCATATTTTGGTCTTTTCGCTCCCAAAATGTACTTATGAAGTGATTCAACCCCAAGTTTTCTTTGAACATGATTATATGATGTATAATGTAACTAGTATGTAGATTTTTAAGCTTTAATTTCTCGTTGGTTGCATTTCGGGAACAAAAAGGCCAATTCCGGCCTATTTTGGCATATTTTGGCCTTTTCGCTCCCAAAATGTACTTATGAAGTGATTTAACCCCAATTTTTCTTTGAACATGATTATATGATGTATAATGTAACTAGTATGTATATTTTTAGGCTTTAATTTCTTGTTGGTTGCATTTCGGGAACGAAAAGGCCAATTCCGGCCTATTTTGGCCTATTTGGCCTTTTCCGTCACCGTGCACACCTCTCCCCCCCCCCCCCCCCCCCGCCACCCTCCCCCTCCTCTTGCTTCCCCCCCCCTCCCCCCCCCCACCCTCCTCCTTGCTCCCCACCTGCCCCCCTGCAGCACCTTCCCCTTCCCCCCCCTGCCCCTGCTGCCTGCGCACCCCCTGCAGCAAATTCCCCCCTGCCCCCTGCACCCCCTGCTGCCTGCACCCTCCCCCGCCCCCCTGCAGACCCCCCCTGCAGCCCCTTCCCCCCCCCCTTCCCCCACTGCCCCCTGCACCCCCCTGCAGCACCTTCCCCCCTTCCCCCCCCCTGCCCCCCTGCTGCTGTCCTGCAGACCCCTGTAGCCCCTTCCCCCCCCTCCCCCCTCCCCCCCCCCACTGCCCCCTGCCACCCCCCTGCTCCCCTGCGACCCCCATGACCCTCCCCCCCTCCCCCCCCCCCCACTTCCCCCTGCACCCCCTCTGCTACACCCCCCTTCCACTTCCCCCTGCTGCTCTTCGTATGTTTACACTTCGTATTTTTAATTTGCCTATTTTTTTTTTAATTAATTCGTATGTTTTACCATTTCAGGGACATGGAGGATGTGCATACGGATACGAGTGCGGAACACACTACCGAGGATGAGTGTTTCGATACAAAAAGGAACAACGGCAAATGGTTATGGCTCGCCGTGAAGAAAAAGGTATACAAACGTCAATTGCAAGTAAGAACTTGCAGACGAAAAAAGGAAAGGAAGGGGACCTACAAAGTCACTAGGGAAACCCACCCTAATGACTTTGGAGTACGATCATTGGGGCAACCTTGTGGAAAATGGCGTCAAAAGTATGCCATGCAAATTGGGATTTGCATGCATAAGCTCTCCATTCTCCACTCATGGAAAGAGGTCCCCGAGTCTTTGAAGAAGATGATTTGGGAAGATACTATGGTAAGATTCGCGTATAATTATTTAGAATTTTAACACTTTGTTAAATATACTATGTAATATTGACTAATTTGTGAATGCGTTCTTTGTAGAATCAATTCCATATTCCAAAGATGAAGCGAAGAAGAATTTGTTTCTATCCGCAGTTGCCCAAAGGTTCCGAGACTTCAAGGCCAAGCTAGTGTCGGGGTGGATCACGAAGCGGAGAAAAGTCGGGGGAACAAAGAAGAAGAAAATCTACGACGGGGAAGCAACACCTTCTTCTGAGGCTTCACATGACACATCATTGAGGATCCCTCCAAGCTTCCATATCAGATATGGAGGCATATCACAGCTGAGCAGTGGCATGCATTTGTTGCACAAAAAACAACTACCCCAGAAGTTGTTGTAAGAATTTTTTACTAGCTAAGATTTAATACTTCAGATCCAATATTATATAACACCATATCTAACCTTTGTTTATATTTGTGTGTTTCAGGCAATTCGTGAGAAAAATAGCGCGAATGCAAAATCTAGGAAGCACTACACCATCTGGGTGCTCATTCGTATGGTCAGGCGAGAGAATCGTGGATGTATGACCATTACCCCACGATTGCGTCGACCACGACAATCGGGCACTAGCTCTACGACGACAGTTGCACAGCGGCAACCAGATAGAGTGCTCGATTGGTGGTGTTCCATGCATGGGGTTGATGCAAAGGGACAGAGAGTCATACCTGATCCCGGAACAAAACAGATAGCTAATGCCATTGTAAGTACATATTATAAGTTATTGATAAGGTTTACATAATAATATAACTTCTGCGCTCACGAGTATTTTCTCTTATCATTTATGCAGATTGGCTTGAAGGAAAAGGAGGCAGCTGGTGAGTTCACTCCTAGAGGACAAGTTGATGCCTTACACGAGACTCTAGGACGGGACCAGTATGGACGTGTGAGGGGCGTAGGAGGTGTCCGCCTCGGGGTGAGAAAGGTGTATGGTGATCAATACACCTCTACGTCCAGATCCACTACCTCCAGTGTCAATTCATCACCTTCCATAGATGTGGAGGCTATGAAAGCCGAACTTCGGGAGGAGCTCAGAGCGGAGATGACTCAGAATTTCAACGCCATTTTGGCGCAGATGGGCTTACCGACTTTTGGTGCTTTCACGCAGGGCAATGTTCCTATGCAGCCTGTTCCTACGCAGCCTGTTCCTACGCAGCCTCGTCCACAACCGGAGTTAACGGTAATTGTTTAATATCACAACTATTGTTCTTAAATATGTTGTTTCATAGACTAACCTTGAATAGAGTTTTTTTTTAAAGGAAGAGACACCATGTGAGCTATGTAATCAAGGAGATGGTCATGGTAGATTCATTATCGTGGCTTATGGATCTGTACAGCCCCCTAGGGACCGGCCACTATTGCACAACCAGCCAGTGCTGATATTCACTATGTGGTCAGCGTTAAGACATTGTGCCGGTTTGAAGCATTTCCTCTTCCGCTGCCGAATGCAGAGTTGGTCTACAGTTATTGTCTGATTCCATTGGCAGTTATATTCTATGGCCGCGTGCATTGGTGCGGTTAGCAATCAGGTACAATCTCTAACATAAGTTATATACATAGTTTTCTTTTATAGTTCCTATATATGATTGTCAGTAATATCTTTTAATTTAACTAATTACTAGGGTTCGGGGAAGGCCGACAGGAAGGGAAAGAAGGTAGCTTCACCTCAGGAGGCCGACGTGCCCAAGTGGGAACGAATTCTTACGCAAAGTATCCACTCATTACGGATATGGAGGTGGTGCAACGCCTTACTAAACCGTGCTTCTGGCTACATGAGTGCATTAGCGATGCAGCGATGAAGCAATGATTGAGATTAAGTTGTCGCACCACCAATTCCACTACATTGAGGAATCGACCTTCATTTCTAAGGTTGATATTAAAGAATTCTTACTTGGGGAAGAGTTGAATGTTTCCATGATACAAACATTCATGAGGTAATACTTTATTAATTAAGTAGTATTCAATCCAACTAATAATAACTTCCATAATAAGTAAGTTTTATTTTTATCAATATGAATTCTCAGGCTATTATACAATGATGTGAGGCGATCTAGTCAGCCAATCTTTGGTTGGTTATGTCCAAGCTTTGTACGAGATGACAGTTGCGTACAAAACGAAAAAGAGGTGAAAGTATATCTCAAGGATTCTTTGAACGCATGTTCTCGTCTTGGATATAAGATCGTTCTTCTTCCTTACATTGAATCGTATGCTTCTTAAACTGACTTTTTAATTAATTAAATTGACCTATTAGTTGTTCTACGATAACAATAACATTATTTTTATTGTTGTAGGAACCATTGGACACTCATTGCAATATGTGTGTCAAGTAACGAAGTCTACCACTTTGATTCTTTGCGTAAAGGAACAATACGGTCCTTACTAGTCAAATCATTGTTAAATAGGTAGCCTAATCGAAACTATATATGCACACTTAGCTTATTAAATATTAAATGTACATCTAATCTTATAATAATGTGTATTGATGTAGTGTGATGAAGAAGATTACTTCATCTGGACTTCGACAAGGAAAACTCCTGTTTGGTATTTAGTCGAGGTAACATGTAATATTTTTTGCATCCTTTTATACAAACACATAATACACATATAACATGTCATTTATTGCATCTTTGGTGAATTTTAGTGTCCGGTACAAGAAGGTGGACTTGCGTGTGGGTATTACGTCATGAGGTTCATGCTCGATATCGTCAACTATTGCAAAGATGTTGTTGATCTTCGAAAGGTATGTAACTTTTAGGTTTCCAATTGTTGTTTGTTGTATTTCCGGCCTATTTTAGCCTTTTCGCTCCCAAAATGTAGTTATGGAGTGATTTAACCTCAAATTCTCTTTGAACATGATTATATGAGGCATAATATAGCTAGTATGTAGATTCTTAGGCTTTAATTTGTTGTTGGTTGCATTTCGGGAACGAAAAGGCCAATTCCGGCCTACTTTTGGCCTTTTCGCTCCCAAAATGTAGTTATGAAGTGATTTAACCTCAAATTCTCTTTGAACATGATTATATGAGGCATATTATAACTAGTATGTAGATTCTTAGGCTTTAATTTCTTGTTGGTTGCATTTCGGGAACGAAAAGGCCATTTCCGGCCTATTTTGGCCTTTTCGCTCCCAAAATGTACTTATGAAGTGATTTAACCTAAAGTTCTCTTTGAACATGATTATATGAGGCATATTATAACTAGTATGTAGATTCTTAGGCTTTAATTTGTTTTGGTTGCATTTCGGGAACGAAAAGGCCATTTCCGGCCTATTTTGGCTATTTTGGCCTTTTCGCTCCCAAAATGTATTATGAAGTGATTTAACCCAAATTCTCTTTGAACATGATTATATGAGGCATATTATAACTAGTATGTAGATTCTTAGGCTTTAATTTCTTGTTGGTTGCATTTCGGGAACGAAAAGGCCATTTCCGGCCTATTTCATTTGGCCTTTTCGCTCCCAAAATGTATTATGAAGTGATTTAACCCCAAATTCTCTTTGAACATGATTATATGAGCATATTATAACTAGTATGTAGATTTTAGGCTTTAATTTGTTTTGGTTGCATTTCGGGAACGAAAAAGGCCATTTCCGGCCTATTTTGGCCTATTTTGGCCTTTTCGCTCCCAAAATGTAGTTATGAAGTGATTTAACCTCAAATTCTCTTTGAACATGATTATATGAGATATATTATAACTAGTGTGTAGACTTTTAGGCTTGCATTTGATTTTGATTCCATTTCGGGAAGGTATATGTCATTTTTAGAAGTACTAACTACGGTAAAATGATTGACTTTTTGTATATGTTTATTCCTTGGTTGTTTTGCAAGGTTTATGCTAGTTCCATACCACGTTTGAGGAACTTCACCAAAGAAGAAATTGACGAAGTTCGGGATAAGTTGGCGTCCCACATTACCGATGATTGCATAGGATGAGATTTAGCTCCAACAATGCTACTAGTTTCTATCATCCTATGTACACTTTTTACATTATTATTAATTATTTGAAGTTAATTATTACCTTTCTCCACTTGTCATATATTATCGTATTGCAATTTGCATTTTTTTTTGTCCAAGGAGGTTATGGGTGGGGGTGGGGCTGGTGTGTGGGTGCAGGCTGTGCTGTTGGTATGTGCAGGCTGTGCTGCTGTAGCAGCTTCAAAAAAAAAAAAATTATAAAGTGAAGGGCTGCGCTAGTTAAAACTAGCGTAGCCCTTCTATTAAGAAGGGCTGTGCTAGTTTAAACTAGCGCAACCCTTCTTATTAGAAGGGTTGCGCTAGTCGTTCACTAGCGCAGCCCTTCTTCTAAGAAGGGCTGCCCTTCTAAACTTAGAAGGGCTGCGCTTGTGATGGAGGCGCAGCCCTTCTAGCTTAGAAGGGTTGCGCCTTTTTCAAAAAAGCGCAACCCTTCTAGCTAGGAAGGGCTGCGCTTTTTTGAAAAAAGCGCAGCCCTTCGTTGTGAAGGGTTGCGCTTTTCTAGCGCAGCCCTACTTGAATACTGAAGGGCTGCGATGGAAAGGGCTGCCCTCAAAAAGCGCAGCCCTACATGCCATTTTCAGCGCAGCCCTACTGCTTTTTTCCACTAGTGTAAATTAATACTTTGAATGAGATTAAATAAGTCGATTGAAAAGGCTAACACAATACAATCAAGCACATAATACATGATACATCATTCAAAAATGATTTTTAAACCATTCTAATTCCTAACCTTAGTAACATAATTCCTAAATCACAAATTCACAACACAACCATTTGTCGAATTCCCATCCTAATCTAATTCTTAAATCACAACACAATCGTAATAAAATCCAAATGACAAAAATACACAAATACACAATCATTTGTCAATTTCGCATCCTATATAACTCCTAAATCACAATTTACACCACAATCATAATGAAATCCAATTGACAAAAATACATAAATACACAATTATTTGTCAATTTGGCATCCTAATGTAATTTCCAAATCACAACACAATCAAATCCTAAATCCTAATCAAATCAAATTGACAAAAATACACAAATATACATCAATTTTCAACAACAACTTACAACCCAACAATGATTTAATGAAGAATAATTGAAAAAGCGATTAAGCAAAGATTAAAAAGGTTGAATGAGAAGAATACCTGAAGTTTGCCGCCCCTGCCGCCTGCTGCCGCCCGCCTTCCTCCGCCTGCCGCGGTGCCGCCCGCTGCGACAGTGATTTAGTGAAGAAGTGATTCAAGTGAAGTCTTGAAAGTTGAAGAACTGACTGTTTGAGAGTTGAGACACCACAAAACCCTAACAAAATCAGATTCTTTAATCTTTGAAACAATAAAACCCTAACAAAAACAAATAAAACAAAATCAAACAACACAAAATTTGAACAAAACCCTAAAAAAATCAAACAAAAAACAAACTCACAGGCACCGTTGCTACTGTGGCCGAATGCGATTCGCGATAGTGCGACTCGACTGATTACCGCTGCTATTGTGCGACTCGACTGAACTGCGGCGTCGGCAAACTCACCGGCAAAATATAATTCCAGTTGCGGCGTCGGCGCGTCGCTCAATGCTACTGATTTACTGAAGACTTAGGGTTTCGCGAATGAGAAAGAGAGAGAAAGAGGAAGTGGTCAAGGTGAGCGTGTGAGAATCAGAAACCGCTTCAAATTTTTTTATTTTATTTTTTAGGAATATTAGTTGGTCACGTGACCAACAATGACCAACAGTACATCCGCCACTGAGATTTTATCCACCAAAAGAGGTGAATGCTCAGACTCTCTACTTGGCAAATATTGCACTGTAATCTTAGGGTAACTCAAATTCCACAGATCATTCACATAGGCCTTGTTAATCTTACTAGATACTCTATCATTCCCAATGCTATTGTTGCACCAAGAATAAAAAATACCACTGCTGGGAGCTTCCATGACCGGCCCCTCTAAAATAAACTCATTTAAATCTTGAGTTTCAGATTGAGTAACTGAGGATCCATTATGTATGTCCTGAGCATGAGAAACTGCATTAAGATCACCAATGATAATAAGGGGTTTAACACACTCAGTAGTAATCTGTAATAACTCTTGCCAAAGAGCCTTCCTTTCTTGTATGGTATGAAGACCATATACAACAGCTAGGGGTAGGATATGGTTTGGGTGGAAACAAGCAAAGTAAAGATTCAGGTTTAGGCTTGGTAGTATTAGTCTCGTAGTTATGACCCATCTGTAGACATTTTGCATAATATTGAGGCAACCAATCCTAAGATACTTTCTGAGTGAAAGTAGTACCATTAGGCTCTTCAGTATGGATCTCCTTGGGAATATACTTAGTTACATCTATCTCAATCATCACCCAAGCAAAAAAGACCGTAAGAGCCTTAGATGTGCATTCATCTGCATAAATTGCTAATTTGAAGAGGCTACCAATCCTAATAAGGAAATCATTACTCCAAGAATGCAGAGGAAGGTTGGGAAGCTAAACTAAAATGGGGATAATCTTCATAACTTTCTTATGAAAATTAAACTAGAAGATCATTGTTTCACTATAATAGGTTTAATTTCCCAAAAAACATGTGAGGTCCAGCAAAAAGAATGACATCCTTATCCTCCCCATATTCCAGTTTAACAACAAAATACCTTTCTTCATGTTTGAAATGATTAGGTTCAACTGTTAAATTCCATCGAGCCTTAATATAAGACATCATAGTTGTTGATGTAGGATTTTGGCCAACTACATATACAATGATCGGGTTAATCCAGAATCACTAAGCTTAGAAACTTTAGACTTATCTAGCTTAGCAATAGGTTTACCATCCAACAAAGCAACCAACACACTCTTATTAAATTAGCTTTTCACCTTAACATATGCCTTGAGAGCAACCAACACACTCTTATTAATTTAAATTATTTCAGAGTGATGAATGAAATATTTCAATTAGCTAGTATTGGGTGAAAGAAACCTCTGTCCCCATGTTAGTTGCAATAGTTTCACCTTCACACTTGCCACTAGTTACGCTTGACTAAATATATCTAATGATCAATTAGTAAACGCTGAATAATATATTGTAACAAATCTTAAACCATCTTATATAATAACATTTGTCTTTATATATTAGTAAAAAGTTATGGTGAAAGTAAGAGATGTAAATATTGGAAAAGCAAATTGTAGTATACAAGATAAGGGGGAGTAATATGTGCATGGGAAGTTATTTCAATAAAAAAATATTAGGATGTTATTACAAGTTTACTTTACAAGCTATATCTGATGTTGTCAACATTATACTCTCATATTTTCTTAGTTTTTCTACTTTGACTTTTGCTTTATTCACTTACCCAACTTTGGTTCTACTATTTTCATTATTATTAGATAAAGACAAAAGTTATCACGTACTATATCAATGAATTCATGTCAATGTATATTTTATACATAAATTTTTGATAATATTATTCTAAATTTTTACATGTATCCTTATTTTTGAACCTCTATTACTTTTTAATTTTATGTCGTGACTTGACATACTAAGGTGGTGTTTTTGAATTAATTTTTTTTACCAAACAAAAAACATACCTAGGTGGTATGCTATTTACACTCAAGCAAATTCTCCTTTGTACTTCATCCATTTCTTTTTATTCTTTCTGTTTTGACTATGTGCGTTTGTCAATATGTACTTCTTTGATTTTAAATATCATTCACTACACATATTACTCCCCCATCCCATATTAGTTGCAGCAATTTGCTTTTGCACTTTTCTGATCTATTTGAATTCTAGGTGAATTTCAATGGAATAATTAAATTGCATACACATAAATCAATTACTTGCATAAAAAGACAAGTATGTTAAAGGTCACTTTTTTGATACATTAGATTTAATTTTGGTGATCACTTTATTAAATTACAAGATTAATAATAGGTACCTAGGCAGTTATACGTCAAATTATGTTATTCGACATGATTTAAATAATTTTAACATTTCGTTCTTTAGCAAACATTCTTGCATTTGAATAGTGTAAAAAGTCATACTTTCCTTATCTAAAAAGGCATAAAAGCATTCAAAGTATTTGAATGTTTATTGGAAGAAGATTAAAATTTACACACACACACACACACACACACACACACACACACACACATATATATATACCAGATGTGCATTTGTACTTTTATGAATTTAAAGATCTATATCATGAAAAAGTAGATTGTTAATATAAAAATAATTAGAAAATTTTGTGAAAAACCACCTTTTACCACTAGTAGAATAAATGCTATTTGTTGCGGTTAAAAAGTGCCTCATTGCTGCGGTTTTGGACGCGCAGCAATGAAGGGGGCAGCAATAGGTATTAATTATATTGCTGCAGTTTTAAACCGCGGCAATATCTACAAATATTGTTGCGGTTTTTAGGCCAAACCGCAACAATATTTTTATGTATTACTCCCTTCGTTTCCTAAAGATCTTCCCACTTACTGTTCCTACATATACCCAGGAAAATCAAGTTGTGTGGGGCATGGTGTGAGTAAAGTAGGAGAGGGAAAGGGATTAAGATAAATAAACAAATAAAAAGGGGTTAAAGTAGGAGAGAGAAAGGGAGTAGAATTGAATTAATAATGTAATGGTGGACCATATGATAGTAACATGAGAGGGTAAATAGAGAAATTTGTTTTGCCAAATAAGGAATAAAGCAAAAGAAGGAAGATCTTTTGGAAACACCCTTAAACGGAAAGATGGAAGATCTTTAGGAAACGGAGGGAGTATATATTTAACAGAGAGTATTGCTGCGGTTTTGGGCCAAAACTGCAGCAATATGTCAAACTATTGCTGCGATTTTGGCCCAAAACCGTATCAATAGCTCCTGGTAACCAATTTTTTTTTTTTTTTTTTTTCGTTTTGCAATCAAATTTGAATTAAAATCAGGCAATTACCATCCACTATCACCTAATTCACAGAAGAAAGATGAAATGACATCTTATAATCAACAACAAAGTTGACGAAAAGAAAGAATATGAAATAACTAAAAAAATCTAGATCTGGTGAAATTACCAGAAAATTAAACAAAACAAAAATAAAAGACGAATTACAAAAAAAATTACACAAAAAATACAGATCTGGCGAAAATAAAAATTACACGAAAAAAAATTTCGAATCTAAAAACGAAAAAAAAACAAAAAACTCGTCGAGGTGACGACACTTTGGCCTCAATTCCTAAAACGAATAATTACAAACAGATCTAAAAAATGAAAAAAAAAATGAAAAAAATTAATGGCTCGAATGAACCAGATCTGAAAAATTGTGGCTCGTGTCTCAACCTTGAGAACCATATCTGAAAAATCGAAACCCACGAACGAACGCGTATGACGAACGACGAACGACTGGTTTCATCGTTTTCGTTCTTGGTTTCATCGTTTTCTTCGTTCGCTGTTCTTCAATTGTTGTACGAACCAGATATGACAACAAGATCTAGGATTTCGACTCACGAACGAATAGTCGCCGGCCGACTACAAATGAACGAAAAGGAAGAGGAGAGGGAGATTTCCGGGATGACGACGAAGAACGAAAAATGACGAACGACGAAGAAGGACGAAGAATGACGAACGACAAAGAAGATCTGATTGAGGAGAGAGGTCAGATCTGATTGAGAAGAGAGGAGAGAGCAGGAGTGAGTTGTGAGGGAGGCGTGAAGTGAGGGAGGCGTGAGAGTATAGGGTTTGGTTTATAAGAGAATGTGAGGAGCCGGTTTAATTTTTTTGCCAGCTAATATTGCTGCGGTTTCCACGTAGGACCGCAGCAATATATTAAAAAATATTTTTTTTAATATATTGTTGCGGTCCTACGTGGAAACCGCAGCAATATTTGTTGTTCAAGGCCCCACTTTATTTTAAAAAGTATCCGTTAATTAGACAATATTGCTCCGATTTTGGGCGGGAACCGCAACAATATTGTCAATTGCTATTTTTTCGTTTCTTTTTGCGTGTTATATTGCTGCGTATAGGTAAAACCGCAACAATATCACCACAGCAAATAGCATTTATTCTACTAGTGTATAACCACTTTTTTGTGAGAAACCACCTTTTAAAAAAAGCTGGTTAATTAGCCTCATTTTTAGTTTTTTTTGTTAGAAGCCACCACTTGCAAGAATCCAATAGTTGACCTCGATTTTCCGGCTTTGACCATAAGATTTTCGCAATTTTTTTTCCAGATTTTCGTCATTTCTTCCACCTTCTTCTTCTAGCATCTTCCTCCGTTGAATTTTTCTTTTAGGATCAGTTTATGATTGATATTTTTGATTTCAAAATGATCAGTTTAGAAATGAAGAGTTTGAACAAAATGATTTGTTGTTACAATGGGGTCCGAGGACGAGATGGAGGTGCTTAAGAGAGAGAGAAAGAGAGAGATGAAGGAAGATAAAGGGTTTGGAGGGAAAATCGGGGGAAAAAATGAAGAAAGAAGGGTGTTATGACATCACGTGCCATGCACGTGATGGTCAACGCTGATAATCGTCAGTCAATGCCCATTTTTCGGCAACAGGTGGCTTCCAAATAATAACGAACTAAAAAGGTGGCTAATTAACCAATATTTTTAAAAGGTGGTTTCTCACAAAAAAGTGGTTATAAAAGGTGATTTCTGACAAATTTTCCAAATAATTAAAGTGAAATTAACCTCCAAGAGTTACACATTTGTCTCCTAGATCTGACCACACGAACATTAGCAGGAATCACATAGCCAAGAAAAAAGGCGGAAGCTAAGAACTTGAATAAGAAAGAATGAATATTCTTGCATTTGAATAGTGTAAATATGTCTTAAGAGAGTATTTAAGAGGTTCTTAGTCTTAAACATGATGAAGGATAACATTGAATGTCGTTAGAATTTACGAGTGAAAACCTACTATTTATAGGGCTAATGAATTCGAGTATCGAAAAAATCACGTTTGTGGAGGAAAAATGAAACATGCGCTATTGGCTCATGGACATGTGCTTGACGTAATACATATTCGCCTAATCGATGCTTTTGGGTGACGCAATTTATGTAGACGTAATTCACATCTCAAAAAAATGTAGACACATATTGTCGATAATTTCTACACAGTAAAGTGTTGAGAATTATCAAAAACATATTCTCAACACTTCTATGTAGTGTGGAAAAAAATTTCTCGACACTATTAAGCATCAACATTGTGACTAATAGCGGCGGGAAATTATTTCACCAAAAGATTTGGTTATTATTGCAAACAACGTGTCTTGCGTGTGGCCAGCCACACGCAAAATTACAGGTGTGGCCGCACGGGACACGCTGTCAGCCCGTCAGCTCATTTTCAAATGGTCATATCTCACTTGTTTCTCATTGGAATGGAGCTTTTGACCAGCCGTTGGAAAGAAATCGAGCCAAATTTTCATTTTTAACTTGAATATTTCCAAAATATTAAGTGTTCTGTGATATATGATCTTTTGAAGTTGACCCTTATGCAAAAATACTTATAAAAAATGGAGTTACTCTTATGACCAAATTAAATGGAGTTACTTGTATGAGTATGTGGTTACTTTTAACAATAAAAAGGTATCAATTGGGGTTACTCATCCATCTTCCTCACAATTGTTCACAAAATTAACTCGATTTTATTATATGAGTAACCCCATTTTAATCATATGAGTAACCCAATTAATTCATACTAGTAATGTCATTTAATCTCTGAGTAACCTCATTTAATCTTATGAGTAATCCAATTAATTCATACTAGTAACCTTATTCATTTGTACAAGTAACTTCAATAAATCATACGAGTAACCCCAAAGGTTCAAAAAAGTATCCGCATTTGTTTTTAAGTGTAACCTCATTCATTCATCAAAGTAACTGATTAGTAACCTAATTTATTCAAATGAGTAACCTCATCTGTTCACAAAAGTACTTCATTTTTTCATACGAGTAACCTCATTAGTCCACAATATTAACCTTATTTAATCATATGATGACCCTATTTGATGAAGTAACCCCAATTGTTCACAAAAATAACCCCGTTTAATTATATGAGTAACCCCATTTTTGTCATATGAGTAACCCAATAAATTCATACTAGTAATGTCATTTAATCTATGAGTAACCTCATTTAATCTTATGAATAACCAATTAATTCATACTAGTAACCTCATTTATTTATACAAGTAATCTCATTTAATCATACGAGTAATCTCATTTAATCATACGAGTAACCCGAAAGGTTCACAAAACTAACCGCATTTGTTTTTAAGTGTAACCTCATTCATTTATAAAAATAAACCGATTAGTAACCTAATTTATTCAAATGAGTAACCTCTTTTAATTTGTTCACATAAGTACTTTGTTTTTTCATACGAGTAACCTCATTAGTACACAATATTAACCTTGTTTAATCATATGATGACCCTATTTGATCAAGTAACTCCAATTGTTCACAAAAGTAACCCCGTTTTATTATATGAGTAACCCCATTTTTATCATATGAGTAATCCAATTAATTCAAACTAGTAATATCATTTAATCTATGAGTAACCTCATTTATTCTTATGAGTAACTTAATTAACTCATACTAGTTACCTCATTTATTTATACAAGTAACTTCAATAAATCATACGTGTAACCTCATTTAATCATACGAGTAACCCCAAAGGATCACAAAAGTAACCGTTGCTTATAAGATTAACCACATTTCCTTATAGAAGTGACACCCTTTTATTGTTAAAAGTAACCACATACTCATACTAGTAACTCCATTTGGTCGTAAGAGTAACTCCATCTGTTCATAAGAGTAACTCCATTTGTTTATAAGTGTTTCTGCATAAGGGTCAACTTCAAAAGGTCATATCTCACAAGAAACTTAATATTTTGGGAAGATTCAAGTCGAATATGAATATTTGGCTCAATAGCTTTCCAACGCCGGGTCAAAAGCTCGATTTCGATGAGAAACGAGTGATATATAACCATTTGAAAATAAGTTGACGGGCTGACAGCGTGTCGCGCGCTGCCACACCTGTAACTTCCCGTGTGACCGGCCGCATTTAAGAATTTATTTATTGCAAATTAAATTTTCAAGATATATCCAATGTTTTAAAATTATTTTCTCAATGTTTTTTTTAGTTTTTCACTTTGCCTTTTGCTCTATTCACTTATCTAACTTTGACCGTATTTTATGTTTTTTTATTAACAGATAAAGACAAAGGTTATCACAAAAGGTATCATTGAATTCGTATTAATATATATTTTCTACTATATAAATTTTTGATAATATTAACTAATCAATATTTAAATATCCTAGAGCTCAAAGGTAGTTGTATATTAGAAAAAGTTAAAGTCAAAAGAAAGTTAAGCATGAAGGAATTATAAAAGTACTATAATCTATCTATTCTACTAACATATCTTAGATTTAATTGTAAATCAAAGTACATTTTTCTCCTCTCTTAAACATTTTACATGTATTCTTAATTTTATTCTCTAATTTTCTTTAATTTAACTTTTATATTGTGACATGATATACGTAGGTCGCACTTTTAAATCAAGTTTTCGAAAAATATATCTGGTCACGCTATATACACTTGACAAGATTCACTTTTGTACTCTGTCCATTTTTTTATTCTTCCGTTTTTGAGTATGTGTGTTTGTCAATGCATTTCTTTGACCTTATATATCGTTCATTGCGTATTAGTAGCCATTATAATGATTAAATATTAATAAATTACCCATTTAAACAAATAAAATTTCAAATGACTATTTTTTCTTATATATATTCGGAAGATTATTTTAAATAAGTCAAGTTTTGCGCGATCTTCTCATTTCAAATCTACCTTTTTATATCACTAATTGAGTTAGACTTGTATGTCTGTTTTCTTTTATTGAGTTTTAACCTGTTTGTGGCTTGTTTAGTAGGTTACTTATGATACGTGTTACAATGCCCACCCCCACCCTCGCTGTTTTAGAAGAAAGGACATTGTAAGACGAATCATAAGTAACCTGCTAAACAAGTGACAAACAAGTTAAAACTCAATAGAAGAAAACAAATATACAAACATAATTCAATCAGGGATAATCAAAAGATATACTTAAAATGGGAAGACTGCCAAAAGATTACCTTATTTAAAATAATTTTTCCTAAAAAGAAATGAATGGAATAAAAAACAGCAATGACTTAAAATATTCTATAAAGTTGAAGAAATAATTCTCCGCCTAAGGGAATTCCATTCACTATCAATACCAGATAGGTTTTGTATCTCTTTTGGATAAAAAAAAAATATATACCAGATAGCAAAGTTAAAAAAGTTTAATTTCAAAGTCAAATGATGATTAACAAAAAAACAAGAAAGGAAAATATGATACCTGTGCAGGATTTGAGTACAATATTAATTTATTCATATTTTAGGACAGCTAATATTTAAAATTTCAACAAACTTAATTAATCGTATGAAGAGTATTATACAGTTTGGCACATTATTGGATTGAAACCTATCATTGCTCTATTGAATACGAGTCCAAGTCGGTAGAACTTACGCTTGTACAACAATAGTTTTTTTTTTTGGCCTGATTAGTTTGTAGTTGTTTTCTCAATAGAAACAAAATTCACATGTACTTAACTGACTTTAATAATTATATATAAGTTTAACTCTCGTGAACACCGTAGTTGACTTGTCTGCTTAAGTTTGGTCTCCTCTTAAGCCTGCAGTCTCCATCCTTCTCGCCATGTCAGTATTACAGTATGTTACGCAGTATTTTAATTTCAATATACTTTAATATGAAATCGAAGACCATCAAAAATTTCTACTCCAATTAATTACAATAGTGTAATAAAAATAAGACTAAGAACCTAGTATGAAACTATGAATATCAATATATCATCAAAGACGAATTAAGTATTTAGAGTACTACATGGTTTTCAAATGCGCAACTCACATTGATCAGAACTCCCCCATTTGATTACGTATTCATTTGGGATTGACTCGGCCGAAATTGCCGTCGTAAGGATGACTGGATGAGGTAGTGAGACGAGTATTGTGCATTGCAAAAATGACAAAAGTCTTCCCATAACAATTTGCGAAGAAATAGTTAATTGTAAGAGGTTGAGGTAATGTTGTGATAACTATTAAGGGGCCGTTTGGTTCACAGAGGGAAAAGGGTAAGGGTTTAAGAAACATAAACAAGGAGAATGGAAAGGCAAACCCTTAAATTTACTATGTTGTTTGTTTAAGATATCTAAGGAAAACCTTATATCACCACCTCTCCACCTCCACCACCACCACCACCACCACACTTTAACTTCAAAATAAAATCAATTTGCTGCCACCCCCGCCCCTTCTTCCGGCGCCGCCTCCCCTACCACCGTCCTCTCCTTTCAGCGGCGCCTCCCTCACCGCCTTCTTCTTCTTTTGGCGTTGCTTCCCCTTCTCCTTCCTTCGGCGTCGTTGCCCCACCCATTTCCTTTTTCGCTGCTGATTTTGGTTTAGGTTAGTGGGTGGGTTTTCGAAGATATGAGTTTTCGAGTTTAGTAGCAGTAGTAGTGGGTTTTGGGGAATGGGGGTGGGTTTTTGGGTGCGATGGTGGTATTTTCGGGAATGGGGGTGGGTTTTCGGGTGAGGTGGTGGGGTTTTCGGAAATAGGGGTGGGTTTTCGGGTGTGGTGGTGGTGTTTCAAGAACGGGGTGGGTTTTCGGGTTTGGGGGTGGTGTTCGGGTGGTTGGCGTGGGGCTGGTGCCGATGGTCGGCGGTGGGCGTGGTTTTGATGGTGAGGGTGGTGACGAGAGGTGGTGTCGATGGCCGGGGTAGTGGGTCGGTGGTTAGTGTGGTGGTTTAGTGGTTGGGATGGTTGTTCTAGTGGTTGGGGTGGTGGTCAATCATTGGTCAAAGTGACCATGGAGTAGAGGACGGAAGGGGTAAGTGAAACCTTGGGGAATTGTGGGTAATGGAAGTAGAAGAGTTTGGGGAAAAGGGAAGGGTAAAGGGAATGATTAAAATGTGCTAACAAACAACAAGTAAGGGAATCAACCTATTTGTTTCCCTTACCCTTTCCTAAAAACCCCAAACCAAACGCCCCCTAAATTGGAATACAGGTCTGTAAGGTAAGAAAGAAATTACCAGCATATTTTTATCTAACGCGAATATGAGACACAGACACGAGGACACATATATTTGGGAAAATGCAAATTCTAAAAGTGAAGAAATGCCATCAGACGTCAAAGTGTGGATTATGCATAAGGGTGTATAATGTTCATTGTGCACCCAAAAAGAACATACTATTTATATAAAAGAGCACAAACTTTTTTCAACAACTTTTCTATGTTAAAAAAGGACACACGACTTAAAATTGAAAAACGTGTAAATTTATATTTATAAAAGGACGAAGGTTATAATGAAAAGAACATATAATAAATGAACATGTTAAGGTAAAGGAACATATACCTTTTAAATTTAAATTTGAAAAAGGAATCTTTAGTTGCAAAATTTAAGTAAGCAAATAACGATGATTTTTCAAAATTATAGACTTTAGAAATGATAAAACGATGTAGTTTAGAAAAGGGTGCACCATGCTCTACATGCACTTGGGTGCGTGTACTTATTTGCGATCAAACGTTAGAAAACTCAATATTGTAAAGTTTTGAAAGTATATTAGGCTCTACTTTGAGAGATTTAAAGTACATTGAAAAGAAAAAGTTAGTTTTTAGTTCTTTCAGTAACAAAAATTATGTCGGTCTTGTTTCAATCCACTATTTATTTTCAAAAGAAAATTCGAAATTTTCGAAAATGTCGTGTCGGGAACGGAATGGGTTGGAAACAGCCAACAGGACACTTTGACCCAAAAAGAAGAATTTACATGCAACAAACAATAGATTTTAGCAGGGAAAGGATTGGTTGACTTGTTTCACTGGGAAAATTATAGTTCCACCGAAAAAGATGATGGCCTACTGTTCAAGATCTAACTTGTAAGGATCATATGATGTGAGCCCTACGATAATCATTGGATCATGTATTAAGGGTCGAGATTTGTGTATGACCGGATAAATTCGCTACTTTTTTAATTACATAAGAAAATTAATTTAAGGAGATCACTATCCGCTTTAGAGAAACTCCTAATTATGCGTCGATTATAAGGATAGAAGAAAGAAAAGAGTTATTACAAGGAATGACAACAGAAGATGAAATAACTAAATGACCAACATTAACAATCTAATCGGTCGTTCAATTTGTTTCTCGAAAGATATGGGTGACTTGTTTTAGGCATGGATTTTTACTCTATCGCCTACCGCGGCGTGAGCGCGTTTATTTGACTACCTCATTGTTAAGGTTTTATTTAAAATATGTTTTCGTAGTCGCCAACAAGTCTTTGAAGTAAGACTTATAAACCTAATTGGATATTGAAACTGTAGAGACATCTTAGGGATTTATCCAATGTAGATATCCTCGTCTAGACTCCATAACTGGTCAAGCACCAAAAGTTAAGTTCGGGGGGAGGGGGGGAGGGAGGGTACAACACAATCACGAACTACGTTGTCCTTCGCTGGCCTCTACTAAATATCGATTCATTGCTGATTTTATGCAAAAGAATAATCATATAACATTTTAAACATCCTAAAAATACTTAGTCTAAGTTGGTTCAGGAAACACATAAAAAGACTATATTTTTAGTGACAAGTTATTATGCAATCATATTACAAGGTTCCTAACAGGTTCACTAGTAGAAAAATGGCGATTTGCGTCGGACCTAGGACCCTATTTCGCCGGACTTGGGTCCGATGACATAGGTCTCGACGCAGATGACCTATAATTGATCTGCGTCTTATGCGAAAACGACGCAGATCTTTTACCTATTTGCGTCGCACGTTGTTTACAGTGCGACGCAGATGGCTCTCCCCAGCCCCAGATTGAAGGGGAATTTGCGTCACACATAGCACTGAGTGCGACGCAAATCAGGCATCTGCGTCGCATCTTCAGCAATGTGCGACGCAAATCGGGCCAAAGAGTACGCACATATCCCAAATGCCCAGCAGGTTCTAATTTCAGTAATTTGCATCGCATGTGGCAATAGGTGCGATGCAAATTACTGAAATTTGCATTTTTTATTTTTTAGCTTCTTTTTTCTCTCAAACTCACATTATTGCATATTTTAATTCACTATTCTGGGTAAATCAAGACAAGATGCCAAAAACAAAGAATATTCCCACAATATGACTTAAAATCGCAATATTTTTGCATTGATATGTAAATATTATTTACAAACAAATCTTTGCATTAATATGTAAATATTGGATACAAACACATGTAAAAAATTATATACAATATATACAAAACAAATTACATTGTAAATATGTAAAAACAAAATGTAAAACTAAAACTGAATCTAATAAAGGAACATTGTAATGGCAATATTTTTTGATGTGTTCGAGGGAGACAACTTCGAGAAGAACCAATTCCAGATCTGAAAATAAAACATAAAAATGCCAACAAATAAACAAAAAAAGCTAGATACAAAAAATAAAAATAAAATCGAAATGATTAAAGTTTTTTATTTTCATCTGCATGAACTAAGTTTTTATTTTACAGATCTGAGAATGAAAAACGAATTTTCAGATTTGAAAACTAAAGTAGAAAATCAAATCTTCGTGTTGAATCATATCTGGGAAACAAGATTGTACTTTGATCTTGTTCGCGTTAAATTTTCATCTTCCTTTGATCTTGTTTGCGTTGTCGGTGAGCAGCAAAGGGGGAGGAAATCCTTTGAATCGTTCATGCAGATGAAAAATTAGGGTTGCTCGTTCGCAAAACAAGATTGTTCGTTCTCAAGATGTGAGAGTGAGAAGGGAAGATCCGATTCGTTCGTTCACAAGAGTGAGAGAGGAGAATTTGAGAGTGAACCTCAGCGAGAATTTGAGATGACTTTAAGGAAATTTTACTGTTCGCGAGAATTCGTTCGCAAATTTTGTTTCAATAATGTCCGCTGCTCTTCGTCGGTGTCGTTCGTTAGCTGAAGGTCGCCGGAGATGAGAGGAGAAATTTGGGTTGAGGGAGGGAGGGAGAATTTAGGTTGGAGGAATGTTAAGGGGCGCATAGAGTAAGAGAGAGTGAGAGAATTTGACAGTGAGTGAGAAGTGGCGCATAACGTGAGAGAGAGTGAGAGAATTTGAGAGAAAGAATTTAGGTTAAGGATGTTAAGGGGCGCGGTGGGCTGGAGTTAGTTGGTGGGCCGTGAATCTGCATCGGATGGGCCATGAGGTCCGACACAATTTGTTCTTTTGCAACGCACTAAAGTACCATGCGACGCAGATGGTTAAAGTCATTTGCGTAGTATGGGCCACGTGGTCCGACGCACATTGGGCTTTTACAATACACCTTTGGTCGATGCGACACAGATAGCTCATCCTGGTGCTCATTTACACATGATGTGCATCGCACTTTTCTTCATCTGCAACGCAAATAACATTTTTGCGTCGTTTTGCTTTATATTCGACGCACTACGGGCGACGCAAATCGTCGTTTTTCTACTAGTGGTTGTCCAAATTATTTGAATTAGTTAGAACAATTCCTTACGTCTTGATTAACAACAATAACAAATATGTGATAAAATCATGCATAAGACAAATAAAAACAATTAAAAATATAATATACAAGAATAATAAAAAAGAAATTAGAATAATTTACATCAATCATGATTTTCGATTAACGATCTACATCACGACAAGAAATAGTTGGTAACTTCAATACAACAAATATAGTTGATTATTGAAGCATCCTCAAGAATTATACCTATGCGATTTAAGTCGAATAGCGTAGCAACTTTCAGGCAGATTAATCGTGGAACCAATAACGTAGAATGATCAGGAACGGGAAAGTAATTGGAAGTATTGAAAGTGTTTTGTGGTTAGGGATTCGAAGTGAATTAAATAGATAATAGTAAGTTTTTGTGTTCATAAGTAATAAATTCAAAATCCGTAATCGATTTGAGAAATAGGCCCGTATTTATACGCAAAGACAAATTGCGTCGCACACGCAACTGTGCCTGGCGCAGGGCAACGAGTCAGACGCACATTGGTGCGCTTCATGTGGTCCGCCCAATCAAGGTTGCACACGTGTAAACGCGTGTTTAAAAACACAGAGAAGAAACTTGCGCCTCACACACGACCTGCGCCAGGCACAAGACTCTATGTGAGTCACAAGTCCATGTGTCAGGCGCTCATTGGCACGCCTGACGCATTATGGGCTTTGTGTTGGACGCACGTGGCGCGTTGAGCGCCGCCGCATATTCTATTTTTTTTTCATTAAACGTGTGCTTTGAGTATACTTTTCTATCTCTAAAATCCAGGGATTAAATTTTACGGAATGAAAATATGATTTATGCTGAAAGTATTTATTAAAGATAATAAAAGCATTTAGGAAAGTATTTATTAAAATAATAAATATTTAATTGGGCTTTTAAAATAGACTTTAAATGCATCATGAATAATTAATTAGGCTTTAGAATATCATTTCAAAATAGAATCCAGACTGGTTGTTCGGATTACTTTTGCTTCAGGTCACATCAACTAATATCGCGTTATGTTTCATCATTGGACCCTTAAACGGGGAGGCACACGATTATGTGTTGATAGAAGCCTCCACTTTGATCGAGGGTTGTGTTATTTCACTAGGAACAATACAAGAGGAGGGGGGAGAAGGGGGAGGGGGGGTGAATTGTATTTGTAGAAAAAAACTTAACTTTTTGCTTAATAGTAAAAGTTAAACAAAGAAACAAGCTAAAGGAACACAAGATATTTTTATGAGGAAAAACTTTTTGGGCCCAAAAAGAAGAAACAACCTCGACCACTAGGAATCTTGAACTCAACACTTTCTCTAATTAGGTCAAACAACTTTGTTACAACCTAATTCTACTCACGAACCACACCTTGAGCTATTAAACTCAAGTTTCTGAACAAATGATCCCTTAATAGATGTACCTCTTAACTTCACTTGAAATTTTCTCACTTTCACTTGTTTTAATCAAAGCTCCTCTCTTACATAACTTCACTCAAAGTCCCCTTATCCAGAAATTAAAAATTACAATGATCAATAATAGCTTAGTGGAATAGAGTAAGTAGACAAAGAACAAATGACTTTTATGAGAGAATGAAGGTACTGACACTTTACTTAGTTAAACTCACTAAATCACTTGGTCAGCCACAAATTGAAACTTAATTAGACATCAGTATTTATAGCAGTGATTACTTAGAACGTGGGATTCATGAGTTAGTGGTAAAAACATTATCCTAGGATGTTCCTCAACTAGAGGAACACGTTCCTTTTTTTTACAACCATGATCTCCATGATATCTGTTAAACTTGGGAGATAAAAATGTTACTGCTTCCTAAATTTTACCAACCACTTAAGCGGTAAATCAAAAATATGATTTGATTAAAAATTATTTTACTTAATAAAATTGGATTATATAATTCCTTTTAACAATATCTTTAAAAATAATTTCTAAAAACCGAAAAGTATTTTTATTATCTTACAAAAATAAAATCTTTTTTTAAAAAAGATATTCCTTAAATTCATATTTTTACTTAAGAATGTAGGCATAAATCACTCAAGTGACATTATTAACCGTTGTAATGCTTCGTCCTAAGTTTAAGTTCCTCTTATTAATTAGTTCTTTTAACTTAATATGATAGTGCCAGTTCGTATGTTCCTTACAAAGGAACATACGCTCATTCTCATTATAAATTGTCACAGTTCCTTGCCAATTCTTACTCATTCCTTTACATTAAAACTATAAACATAAAGCCTTGCTTGCTTAGTTCTTCTTGTTACAACGCTTCTCTAGTACCAATTTCAAAATTCAAACTTGATTTCTTCTTGGACTTAGTATTCTCTTTTCTCCTTTCACTGATACCTTATAAAATCCATTCCATGATCAACTTGTTAGTTCAATACTTAGTTTTTATCTCTGGTCCTTTGTCATCAACAAAACTAGGGTTCAATAATTTTTCCCTTTTTGATGATGACAACAAAGTTATAAACTAAGAAAAATAAAATAAACACCTTAAGGAAATGAAAGACAGAAGTAAAATAATACTTTATAATATTTTAATAAGGCAGATTAAGGATTTAAAAATTTTCAATTTTGTAATGTTTTCAACTTAGTTTGTTCCTAGTATCTTTTCCCCTTTGACATCCTCAAAAAGATCAAACTCTTGGTAATTTTGGGAAGACTGATATGTTCAAGATCTTTTGGACCATTAGCAAACACCAAAAAAATGGTTAAGTGAGGAAGTGCAAAGGTTAGACTTACTCAAACATCAATCACATAATCCGAGCAATTCCAAGTAAGAAATTATGCAATTAAATCACAAACGAAGACAAATTTAGCAAAAGTCATCATTTTTATAGCACCTTGTGTTCCATAAAAGTACAAAAGAGAAAAGGAAGAAATAAAGGAAAATAAAACAAAAGATAAGAGTTTTTATTCCTTGAAGAGAAACATGAAGTAAACATGAGGAAGGGAAGGGGAGTTGTGTTCCTCTAGTACTTCTTCTTCAACCACCTCCTTTAACTTCTTAATTACCCCCTCATGATGCTCATCAAGTTGCTTCTTTAAAGTGTTGATTGCTTGAGCCATCATCTCCATATTCTTTTGTTGTTTGATTACCGTATTACTAATTAAGGACGTTCATGAGACCCATCATCGTATGAGTTTTATCATCCAAAGTCCAATGTAGGTGATTATAGAACTTGATCATATGTTGAGCAGGGAGACATACCTCATTTAACCAACCAAAATCATTCGAAAGAACTTGTCCCATTCCTTTTGAACTAGTGGAGGGTTTAGGTGGAGGAACAAGAGTGTTTTCTTGGGATAGACTCGATGTTCCTGTGAGAGAAGCAGAAGGTGAAGTGGTAAATTGGAAGGAGGAATGGAGGTTATGGTGGAAGGTCAGTCACTAGTAGAATAAATGCTATTTGTTGCGGTTAAAATGTTCCCTATTGCCGCGGTTTTGGGCACGCAACAATTAAGGGGGCAGCAATAGGTATTAATTATATTGCTGCGGTTTTAAACCGCAGCAATATCAACAAATATTGCTGCGGTTTTTAGGCCAAACCGCAGCAATATATTTATTTTATATCAGATTTAGAAAGCATATTGTTGCGATTTGTGAAAAAAACCGCAGCAATATGATGCATTTAATAATAATAAATAGACATATTGCTGTGGTTTTTTTTTTTGGAAAACTCCAGCAATATGGTCTGTACAGGTAAACAATTTTTTTTTTTTTTTTTTTTTGCATTTTGCCATCAAATTTGAAAGAGAAAATAGTTAAAAGAAAATAAAACACTATTGATTGATACTAATGACAAAAAATTATTATACAAAATTCAAAAACATAAAAATAATATAAAAACAACAAATATAAAATTACATATGAATATCATTAATATATAAAAATAAAAAAACTAAGTATAGAAATAATACAAAGTAAAATGAAAAAACTAAAAAGACAAAAAAAACAGAAAATCAAAGAGCAATCTCGTTATTTGCTCTCCAAATAAAATTAGCAGCTAAATCACACCAGTAGTTGCTTCTTGATGCATATATTACTTGGACCAAATCCAACTGTATTGTGTAATGAGCAGGAGTCAATCAGTTGCCAACCAAGCCAATAATTTAAGACTCATTCATTATTCACTCGAAAAAACAAATAAAAAAAGAAACTGAAGATGGATCTAGAGAAGAGATCTAAAAAACGACGAAAAAGGAAAAAAATTCAGATCTAAAAAACAGAAAAAAGAAACTGAAGATGGATCTAGAGAAGAGGAGTCTAAAAAACGACGAGAAAAAGGAAAACAAATTAAGAACTAAAAAACAGAAAAAAGAAACTGAAGAAGGATCTAGAGAAGAGGACTCTAAAAAACGACGAGAAAAAGGAAAAAAAATCTAGATCTGAAAAACAGAAACAAACGAAAAAAAAAAAGCAAAGAAAGAAACTCGTCGGTGGCGGCGAACGGGCGTCGTTGCGCTCGACGAACGATGTTGATCGAACGACGGAGTAGAGGAGTGACGAACAGTCTACTCGAGGCCGGTGGGCTTAGCGGCTTCGTTGCGGCGCTCCGTTCGAAGGTTGACGGGAGCAGTCGAGGCCGGTGGACGACGAAGAAGAACGCGTCGCTCGTCGTTCCGTTTGAAGGTTGAGAGAGAAGAGAGAGTTGAGAGAGTTGAGAGAGAAGAGGTTGAGAGAGTTGAGAGAGAGAGAGGGGGGGCTGAGAGAAGAGAGGCGCTGACTGCTGCGTGTAAGGTTGAGAGAGGGAAAGTGAGGATAAAAACCCTAATTGATGGGTTTTATATTTTTTAAAATAATATTGCTGCGGTTTTTGTCAAGAACCGCAGCAATATATTAAAATATTATATTTTAATATATTGTTGCGGTTCTCGACAAAAACCGCAGCAATATGTCTAGTCAAATAGTCAATTTTTTTTTCAAAAATTTTCTGTAGATATCATATTGCTGCGGTTTTAAGCAAAAACCGCAACAATATCTTTATTTTATATTTTATATTTCTTTTTACGTGATATATTGCTGCGTATGGTTAAAACCGCAGCAATACCACCACAGCAATAAGCAATTATTCTACTAGTTAGTGGATCTAGAGGAGAAAGGGTTTGGTTCATTCATTGCAACATTCATTTGTTTATAACTAGAAGTATCAGAGAAGGAGGAGGAAGTAATGGAGGGAATTGTAGTTATGGTAATTGGTAGTTGTAATATCCCATATTTTTATTATTTATTTAAATAAATAAATAGTTATTTGATTTTTGTTTTCTAAAATAAATATTTTAAGCAAAAGGTATTTTAGAAATTTCACTCGTTTTAAATTATTTAAGCGGAAGATGGCGCCAAAATTGGATTTGTTAAAATTTTGGTTTTAAATCCTAGTCAAAATTATTCAAAAAACCAAAAAAAAAAAAAATTTTTTTAGGCCATTTTTTTCACGGGATTGTGAAGTAAATGGAGGAGTTTTGTTTCCTAAAACTTCCAAATTTTTCAAAAATTTTCTGTTGATATCATATTGCTGCGGTTTTAAGCAAAAACCACAACAATATCTTTATTTTATATTTTATGTTTCTTTTTACGTGATATATTGCTGCGTATGGTTAAAACCGCAGCAATACCACCACAGCAATAAGCAATTATTCTACTAGTTAGTGGATCTAGAGGAGAAAGGGTTTGGTTCATTCATTGCAACTTTCATCTGTTTATAACTAGAAGGATCAGAGAAGGAGGAGGAAGTAATGGAGGGAATTGTAGTTAAGGTAATTGGTATTTGTAATACCCCATATTTTTATTTTTTATTTAAATAAATAAATAGTTATTTGATTTTTGTTTTCTAAAATAAATATTTTAAGAAAAAGGTATTCTAGAAATTTCACTCGTTTTAAATTATTTTGGCGGAAGATGGCGCCAAAATTGGATTTGTTAAACTTTTTGGTTTTAAATCCTAGTCAAAATTATTCAAAAAACCAAAAAAAAAACAATTTTTTTAGGCCATTATTTTTCACGGGATTGTGAAGTAAATGGGGGAGTTTTGTTTCCAAATTTATGATGAAGGTTACAAATCTTGGTTTAATCTCCTAATTTATGGTGAATGTTACACTCTTTAATTTTAGAAATTAAGTACTACCTATTCTACTCCTATAAATACCCCATACCTTAAGCCATCTTTTCCAAACAAAAACTTTTAAGAATCTTAGTATCAGAATTAGCGTAATTTCTAAGTTTGGAGTCTAAAAAAGTTCTTAGTGAACTATGAATTTGTGATGATTCTTGGATCATGAATCTTTGGAATCAGAACTAGCGTAGTTCTAAGTTTGGAACCTAGAAAAATGCTTAGGGAACTCTGAATGTGCGGATTTGCTCCTGGTAGAAATCGTGCTTTAGGTGACAATATATGTTCTTTATTAGCTATAACTTGCATGTTATAACTCAAAGTAATTTCAAATTTTTCATGTGATGGTGGTGCTTAGTACGAAGATGTTCTGGAAATTACTAACTCCTGAAATCTAGTAATTTATGTTAGAGTCAAGGAGTCTTCAATTTTAGTCTTATTCATTGTTTTCAATCTGGTTAGCATGTCGCCGGAAGATTCCAGCAGGGAGGATGGTGATAGGGACTCTCCACATCCCAATAGGGCGTGGAAAGCCGTAGGATGGATTCCCAAGCAGTCACATTTTTATCCGGAGTATCATGTTTCTGACCGACCGCTTTCGGGTGTCGTAAGTATTTGTTCTTTGTCGACCTCCTTTTAGATTAAAGCTGAGGCACCTTAATTGATTATACTTGTATTTTTAGGACGAGGGCAAGACTAGTCATTTCGACACTTTTGACTTTGACTAGCTCAAGAAGGTCCAAAAGCTTTGGGATCGAGTAATCTTACTTGAGCAGAGCGGGCTATCCCACTTCATTGACGTCTATGAGAGCATGGGAGATCTTCATTCCTCCCAGATTGTGGTTCGCGGTTTGCTGGAGTGGTGGTGAGATACTACCAACACTTTTCACATGCGCCTGGGGGAGCTGACTATTACCCCACTTGACTTATCCTATATCTTCAGTCTATCGTTGACCGGCACCCGAGCGTTGTAGGTGAGTTGTTGTTGTTCAACACAATAGCGTGCAGAGATTTGATCAGCTCGGTGGCGATGTTCTTCCTCCGGGTTTGTCCTATGCCTCCTGGTCGGCGGTGGCGAAAGGACTTTCTATGCCGGGGACTTCCAGGACTTCCAAGGAGCAAAAGGTGCGCCATTCTGCTGTGATTAATTATCTGCGACCTGTTGCATACTAATTGGGGATCGCAAGTTTCGACGCGATTCCTGAGGTCTCTAGCAAGTTGTCTCTAGTGTCGACCTAATACTAGGCCGAGCCAGGATATTGCAATCTTTTAACCTACCTGCGCACTGCTTGAGGCATGATAATGCATATTGTGTGTCTTTTTATTTTGCTGTCTTGGTTGGACCTAAAGTGATCTTATTACTACAAATCTGGTTTAATGAGTACTTTATGGGCTTGGCCTTGGAAAGGGTTCTGATTTGTTCTTTCCCTGTCGGCCTTTGCTGGAAATAGTGCAAGAGGGCACGATATGGTATAGTGAAGAGCGTTCGGAACGCGATCCGGCGTGGTAGGGACGACCAGGTGATCATAATGAACCACCTTCAGTTCGTTGTGTATGTAGAAAATGTTGACTTCTTATTTTTTTTTGGAGGTTACTTTTTACCCTCGAGCGTCGTACCCCGACGTGCCTGATTAGGCTTATGCAAACCTTTCAATTCGGGCTTGCTCTTGAAATAAATTCTTGAGCTCCTGATTAATGGTATATGCATCTGAGTTTAGAAACTGCTTTTGCAAATCTAGGCTCATAGTAGCTAACATAAGACATTTGACATCCGTAGCAGCGTCAACATGACGTACATGTGCAGCCTTCTCCTCAGCAGAGGCATTACTTAGAGGAGGAGGAAGGAGAGGTTTATCAATGATGTACTCCCTTTTCTCCTGCATTAGGACTATTCTCAAGTTCCTTAGCCACTCGATAAAGTTATTACCATTCAACTTTTCACGCTCGAGACTTGAATGCAAATTGTATGATGAACTGTTGTTATTTGAATTAGCCATTACTACAATTGAAAAGAAATGCAAATTAAAATCGTTTTAACATATTTAATAACTTAAAATAAAGCAACATGCAATACTCAGGTCAAAAATTATATAAGTCCCTCCGAATAAAATGATTCCAAGATCCTATCTCACTTAGCCTAAGCTACTTGTGGCATGACACTCAAGCTAATGATTTAGGTAAGCAATCCATCTGCTAATCATAACTTTCTTATAATCTTGGTTGATAGGTGAAATTAGCCAATTAAACCTATCCCTTTGCTTCAATTATAAGTAATCCTTAATTAAATTGATGATAAAACTAAACTAACATGTAGACCTCTTCACTATATCTACCCTTATTATCCTAATATTAGAAGTGATACCTTTACTATGGTAAAGCCCATCACTAGTGATCGAAGGTTTCATAGGTGTTACTATTTGGGAAAGCAAATTATTCTCAGTATTATTTGGGACTTAGGTTTTTCTATGGTTGTTTGATTATTAAGTGAACTAGTAAACAATAATCAAACACCATAAAACAAAACCAATAGCAATTAAATATAAAACATGAAACAAAATAAGTGATCCCAGTATGGCCCCTAGACTTGAAGTTCTTCTCTTCAATCTGGATAGCTTGTCTCACCACTTGATCTTCATCTTCTCATGATTACAAGTGAGAACATATTTTTTTTTGGAAATTCAAAATTATTATTGATGACCAAAAAAAATGATTACAAACATCAAAGCATCTAGCAATAGGAAATTAAGCATCAATATCTATTTTAACCCACCTTCTAGGAAGGGTTGAAAAAATAGATTCTTCATGTGCTTTCCTAAAGCAACACCAGAACAACCAAGACCAAAGGCATTAACATTTTTGCCAAACAACAAGATAAGAAAAGACTAAGCTATCTATACAAAAGTTGTCTTAGAGGCTCAGAACATCTACAAGCTACATTAAATATAATGTTATCAACTACTTGATCTGGATTAAGCAGCTTGTTCTCAAAAACTTTGTGATTTCTTTGTATCCACAACTGATAAATAACTTCAGTGAATACCATGCCATAGACTTTGCTTTTCTTCTGTCTTCTTCTACATTACTCAGCTGCAATGTTAACTTCATCCATAAAAGAAACAATAGGCCGGGGACTTTTAAGAATCTGCAGACAGTTTTGCCAAATTGTTGTAGAATGACTACACTTGAAGAACAAGTGTTTGACATCTTCATCCGCCTGCTGACATATAGGACAACTGGTATCATTGATGATCTGCCAAGAACCTAATCTGAACTTAGTAGCCAGCCCGTTGAGAACAGCAAGCCAAGTAATAAATATGCTCTTGGGTGAAGCTTTGTTATTACAAACAAGTCTTTTCCAGCTAACTGGAATTACATCACCATTCATATGAGTATAACACTTCCTGATAGAGAATTTCTCACCCACAATAAACTCTTGAAGTCTATCCCCCTGCTCAAAGATTTCTCTAGTGCTGAGAATCTTCTTCAACGCCCATGCCATGGTCTGGGGAATAGGCATTGTCTATATGTTGGCCTGCTTAATATAATATGAATGCACCCATTTTATCCAAAGCTTGTCTTGTTTCATTGCAATGGCCCAGAAATGCTTGGAAATAGCAGCTTTATTCCAATATTTCAGATTAATAAAATTCAGGCCTCCTCCAATTTTGGGTAAACAAATTTGTTCCCAAGAAACTAGAGCTTTCCTAGTAGGTAAATCCTTACCTGTCCATAGATAAACCCTGCAAAGACTTTGAATTTCCTTAATAATCTTTTTGGGTAGAGTGAATATCTGACACCAAAAGACTTGCATACTAAGGAGAACAGTTTTAACCAATTGGGCTCTACATGCATATGATTGAAAATTTGCACTCCAATTCTTTGTTCTAGCCATGATCTTCTCAATTAGAGGTTTACAGGTATTATAAGAAACACTAGTGGAAAAAAGCAGAAGGGCTGCGCTGAAAATGGCATGTAGGGCTGCGCTTTTTGACAGCAGCCCTTTCAATAGCAGCCCTTCACTTTTCAAGTAGGCTGCGCTAGTCAACCGCATCCCTTCACAAGGAAGGGCTGCGCTTTTTACTAAAAAGTGTAGCCCTTATAAGCTAAAAGGGCTGCGCTAGTTTATAAAAAGCGGAGCCCTTCATGTAAGAAGGGTTGCGCTTGTTCTAAAAAGCGCAACCCTTTTATGAAAGAAGGGCTGCGCTTATTAGAACTAGCGCAACCCTTCTTACATGAAAGGCTGCGCTTTTTGTAAACTAGCGCAGCCCTTTTAGCTTATAAGGGCTGCGCTTTTTACTCCCCTCTTTTCTTCTCCGAATCCTCCACCTTTTTACTTTTCTGAGTTTCATCATCAGCCCTTTCCTCCCCTCTTTTCTTCTTCCTTCCGTCCCTTTTCTGAGCCCACAACTCTGGTCGAATCCCCTCTTTTTCCAAGTAAAGTCGTGACGCCTTAACATCTTTTGTCTTGCCCGAAATATTCATAAGTGTCGCGATAATAGCTTCACAAACATTCTTCTCTATGTGCATGACATCCAAACAATGTCTGACCTTTAGATCTTTCCAATATGGGAGTTTCCAAAAAATGGACTGTTTTTTCCATAATCCTGTAGGTCTATCAACCTCACTAGCAGGTTTACCAAAGACTGTTTCAATGCCCTTCACCTGATTATAAACTTCAGTACCAGTTAATGGTCTATGAGCAACTTCTTCTTCAACCGTCCCATCGAATGCCTTCTTCTTAAACCGATAGGGATGGTCGCGGCTGAGGAGCCTTCGTGTGCGCATATACACAAGTGTGTAGATTTCATGTCATCTAAACAAATCGGGCAAGGTTGTTTTCCTTTAGTCTTATACCCAGATAAGTTCCCATAAGTTGGATAATCGTTCATAGTACAAAAAAAGCATGGCACGCAGAGTGAACATCTCATTAGCATATGCATCAAATACTAACACTCCTTCGTTCCACATCTTCTGTAAATCTTCAACAAGCAGCTGAAGGTATACATCTATGTCATTTCCAGGTTGTTTGGGCCCCGATATAAGAAGCGACAACATCATGTACTTGCGTTTCATGCACAACCAAGGAGGCAAGTTGTAAACCACTAAAACTACTGGCCATGTACTATGCTGCGAGCTGAGATTGCCAAAAGGGTTCATGCCATCCGTACATAATCCAAGCCTCAGATTCTTATCCTCATTACCAAATGACTTATGCACCCTGTCGATAGTTTTCCACTCAGGCGAATCAGCCGGATGCTTGAGCAAACCGTCTTTCTTCCTACGATTTGCATGCCACCTCAAATTCTTCGCATCTCCTTTAATTGAGAACATGCGCTTAAATCTAGGTATTATGGGTAGATACCACAACTCCTTGGTGGTCCTTCACTACCTCCATCTCCTTCACGCTTGTACCTCGACAATCCACAACGTGGACACTCATGTAAATGCTCATACTCATTACGATAAAGCACACAATCGTTAGGACAAGCATGTATCCGCTCGTACTCTAAACCCAAAGGACACATCAGCTTCTTCGCATAATAGTACGACTTTGGCAGTTCATTTCCATCAGGGAGCATCTCAGCTAAAACTTCCAACAACGATGTGAAACTAGAGTCCGTCCAACCAGCGTTCGACTTAATGTTGAACAGTGTTACCACCGCGGAAAGTTTGGTGTACTTTGTACAACCTGGATACAACGGCTTTTCAGCAGCCTGAGGCATAGACTCAAAACTACGAGGTCGTCTACACGACTGATCTTCAACCTCGTGTATCATCTCGTCTACCCGATCCCTATCATCTTCTCTAAATTCATCATCCAAATTCTCATCCCCTAACTCATCATCATCCTTCTTTTTTTCTTTACATACATCATTCTTTACTCCAGAGCTTCCCATATACCTCCCCTGCTCACCATGCCAAATCCATACGTGGTATTGAGGCCTAAACCCACGGCGCAAGACATGCTCCCTAACCACATGTATACTACTAACCTTGCTCATATTTCTACAATCCAAACAAGGATAATAAAAGTCGACTGCTCCAGAGGATGTTTGATATTCTAATGCACTTCTACAGAATTCCAAGACCCCATTCACAAACTCAATCGATTCACGACTACCATACATCTAAGTACGATCCATCTCATTCAAGAAGACCACCTCTAATAATTAAACACAACATTCATTATAATGCATCAATCATTATTAAAGTACACACACTCACATATTCAAATCACACACGTATACAACAAGCTAAGATAGTCACATGTTCAATTGTATGCATGCAGTCAAAGGTCCTTATCACTCCAACCTAACCCATCCTTGGACGTCTAATCTCACTAGTGAATATATGCCAACTTTTCAATTCTAAGGAAAATCTGGCAGCATTTCCCTACAATTCTCCAAATACACAATGTAGATAATTGCTTATCTACATATATACCCAGAGAACAATGTAGCGAAACGATAAGCCAAGATTTTCCTCAGAATTGAAAAGAAGACACACATTCACCACCTAAGTGAGATCAAACGTCCAAGAACAGTCCCAAACCGGGGACCATTCAAGACTTACTCCTAATGAGTAAGTCTTGAACGGGTATCTAGGCATATATGATGATGATTCAAACAACTTGTAGATTTCATATATAGCTAAATCACATTGCGTTTTCATACAATCTCATATCAACAAATAATATATATACATTATAAAAAATACATATATACATCAATAAATTATCAACTTTGTCTACATGTTAAAGTAGTTACCTCTTAACACCAACGACGAGCAATGAAGAGAAAAGAGATACTTGGAACTTTACTTGCCTTCCTTAGCCTCTTCTTCCTACAATTGACAAAACCCACATTGCACATTAACCATTTAATTCAATTAACAAAAACAAAAGTAACTTAAAAACAAAATTAATCCATACATAATTAACCACTCAAATGGTGGAGAAGAGAAGAAAAGAGAAGAGAAGAGAAGAAAAGACAAGAAACTGAGAAGGGGGGTGCTGCGCAAGGTGGTGGTGCGCAAGGTGGTGGTCACAATGTGGGGGGTGCTGCGCAAGGTGGTGGTGCGCAAAAGTAAAATGCGCTCGCTCGTAGTGGTGGAGCAAAGTGTTGCTTGTGGTGCTTGTGGTGGTGCTTGTGGTGCACTCGAATTAGGGCAGTAGTAGTGGTGGTGGTGGTGGTGCAACACTCGAAGAGATGGGGGGTGCTCGCTCGTTATTTTCGCACAATTTGGGGTAAGAAGTGAAAGAGGGAAAGTGGGAATGAAGGAGTATAAGGCGCGCATGCATAGGAGTTATCGAAAAAAAAAATAGCAGCTAGTAGGGCTGCGCTAGCTTTAAAAAAGCGCAACCCTACCTTGAGAAGGGATGCGCCTTTTAAAAAGCGTAGCCCTTCTCAAGGTGAAGGGCTGCACATTTTAAAAGCGCAGCCCTTCACCTTGGGAAGGGCTGCGCTTTTATCAAAAGCGCAACCTTTCTTGCGCAGCCCTTCTGTTTTTTTCCCCTAGTGAAAGTTGTTTGGTGGAAAGAGGGACACCAAGATATCTGAATGGGAAATCACCAAGAGGAATCTGAGTAGCCAAATGAATGTCATTACTAATGTGAGAAGTAACCCCTCCCAGGTAGATATTACTTTTGTGAAGATTAGCTTGCAAACCAGAAGCTTTAGAGAATGAGTGAAAAGCATCAATTAGCAATTGAACAGAATCAGTCACAGCTTTACAAAACATTAGGAGATCATCTGCAAACATCATGTGGGTTAGTTGAAATCTAGCACATCTAGGATGATATTTGAAGCTAGGGTTCAAATAAAGATTATGTTGAGTTCCTTGTTTTGAGTTTTGAGTGATGACAAACCACATTGAACTATTATATTGCATGCATGTTTCTGTTTACATGTGTAGGTGCCAAAGAACGAGTTCAATGGATAGAAAGACGAAGCTTGTGAAGCCAAGTCTTGAAGAATTGCATGAAGACCAAGATCATGTTGTAGCATTTAGGTCTTAGATGCAATGTAAGTGGTATAAAGGTGTTGATGCACATAAAGGTTTGAAACTAGAGAGATGAGTTAGTTGTGGATGACAAGAAACCTCGGTTACTTGTCATACACAACTACAAGTAAACTTGGTTGATTGGAACAGTCTGGGAACAGATCTGAACCAGTCCTCTAGGGTTTATTTCATGCATTCATATTTTAGGAAAGTTTTCTTTCCGCGCAAAATTGATTTTCAGAATACACGGATGCATGGTTTGTTGTGTGAGCAAGATTTCTTAAGTATGGTAAGTGTGTTATATGATATTATACTGATTTTATTTGATATCAAATAAAATTAGTGAGTATATTTTCCTTAAAATAATTTCCATACTTCCGAGGAAAATATACTCTCATAATATCATGTAACATTTACTTACCAAAGGCATATTTAAGGACTTCTGCTAGCACACAAACAGTGGGGCTTTTGCACGCATATTTTCATATACTCTAAGCAAAAGCATTCTATCTCTCAACCTCTCAAACCTAGCACAAACCCTAATACCACATAGATCTTAAACTACTCTCATTCTAAGCGTGTTAGGCTGTTTTATTCTTGAGAGAAAACTTCTTGCATTTGAGGATTCTGTGAGTTCAGTTTGCTGGGGAAGTTGATCAGGGATCAACTTCATTTGAACTATCATAGTTGGTGGTTGAATCGAACTTTCATAGGTGGAAGTTGGGGAATCATCTTGTGCATACGTGAATAAGTGATTGAGTGTAATCCTTTTGTTATTCTGAGTTGATTAATAAAAGAGTGAGTGAGTGGAGGACGTAGACTTATTAGAAGTCGAACCTCGTTAAATCCTGGTGTTGTTTATTCATTGCTTTTATTTCTGCTGCTAGAGAACTGTTCTTTTACTGTTCTTACTATAATAAAAAAAAAGTTACAACATTCGGACAAACACTCAATTCATCCCCCCTCTTGAGTGTCTCTGGCACTTACAATTGGTATCAGAGCCTAACTTCTTGAAAGGGTAACACCTAGAGAAGTAGGACATAATGACTACTCAAGAAATGACTAGTGGACCCGGAGGATCAAGGCTACCAAAGTTCAATGGAACCAAGTATCCTTGGTGGAAGAACTGCATGAGAAATATGATCATTGGCACAGACTATGAGTGCTGGATGATCATCAGGAATGGACCAAGGAAGGTGGCTAACAATTCAGATGGAACAGAGAAGAAGGAGAGTGAGTACACTACTACAGATCTAAAGACCTTCAAGAAGAATGCAAAGGCCATGTCACTACTTCAACAAGGTATTGCTGATAATGAGGTAAGCCGTATATTAGCATGTTCTACTGCTAAGGAAATATGGGAAACCTTAGAATTAGCCTATGAAGGCACTAGCGAAGTCAGGAGATCTAAATTTGATATGCTTATGTCTAAATATGAAACTTTTGATATGAACTGAGATGAAGATATAAGAGATATGTTTACTCGTTTCATGACAACTAGCAATGAACTTAAATCTCTTGGAAAAGACTTTACTAATGAAGATTTGGTGAGAAAGATCTTGAGAAGTTTGACAGGTAAATGGCTGCCCAAGGTGACTGTTATTTAGGAGGCTAAGGATCTAACGAAATTGTCCATGGAACAACTTATTGGGTCATTAGTGACTCATGAGATGTTGGTGGATTCAAAGGAGGAAAGTATAACCAAAAGTCATGGGTTAGCTTTGAAGGGTGAAAATGATGAAGATCTCGATGAGATTGGGCTCATGGCTAAGAGGTTTGAGAGGAGTCTTAGAACACAGTTCAAGGGGAAGTCTTGGAAGAATAAGGGCAACTTGAAGAAGACCAGTGTCAGCACTGGTTGCTTCAAATGTGGAGAAACTGAACACATGATTAAGGATTGTCCAGCATGGAAGAATGATAAAGGAGGACAGAGAGAGAAGAAAATGACTAAGAGGGCTATGCTAGCCGCTTGGGGTGATTCCGATTCAGGTGGTGAAAGCGAGGAAGATGAAGCCCTAATGTGTGTGACCGCTCTGATTGGAGACATAGACCAGAAGCAGACCAGTTTAGGAAAGAAAGGACACATGTGCCTCATGGTAGGAAGCAGCTCTTCCGACGAAGAACAGGTAACTATCTTTAATTTTGGAACATTCTGATTTAATTTAGAACATTCTGATTTAATTTTGGCTCATAACTATCTAATTGATGATGTGGAAGAATTGTTCAATGAGTATGTGAATTTGAAAGCTTCTTTTGCTGGCACAAGTGGTCCTAGTGTTAATGTCGAAGACTTATGTTTGGAATATGAGGGTAAGATCTGTGATCTTCAATCCGAATTATTGAACTAAGAAAAGGCAAGAACATTGTGACCACTTCTGAACCAGATCCAGAAATGGTCTCAAAACTTAAGGATGAGCTTCATAAGGCAAAGTTGGATCTTGCCATTGCTGTAGAATTTAATGAAGCTCAACTTAAGAAACTTGAAATCAAAGAACATGATTTAAGTGACTGCTTGAGACAGATGAACAGGTTGCTCGATGCTCAGAGTACTTTAAACATTCTGACTTCACAACCTGGTAATCATCAAAGGTTTGGATTAGGGTATTCTAGAACCAGTTCCCAACAACCACCAATGTTGGGAAGAGATGAGACTTGGAATTCTGAATTCAAGAGAGGTAAGTACGTGTTTGCAAAGGACATGCACGTATGTACCTACTGTGGTAAGAATGGTCATGTTATTAATACTTGTTGGACTAAGCAAAAACATGATAAAAGAAATCAGTCTCATGTTCACAATGTCCTTTATTAGAAGGGTCATACACACAATTGGTCTAACAATGGAAAACATGATAAAACCAAGAAGACGAATGTAAAACAAATCTGGGTTAGAAAGGACAGAGTCAAACCAGTTGCCAAGGACAAGGAACCCAAGAAAGTCTGGGTTCCTAAAACTAAACCTTGATTTGTTTGCAGGTTAGAGTGAGAGCAAAGACCATACTGTATTTGGACAGTGGTTGCTCGAACACATGTCAGGAGATAAAAGTCAATTTCTCTCACTCGTAGCCTATAAAGAGGAAGTGTCACCTTTGGAGACAATAGCAAAGGTTTGATTAAAGGTATAGGTAAAGTTGGTAAGACACTTTCTCAAGCGATTAATGATGTTTACTATGTAGAAGGTTTGAAACATAACCTCTTGAGCATTTTCAACTATGTGACAAAGGAAACCATGTTGAATTTGAAACCAATCTTTGTCATATAGTCAACACTGAAACAAGGGAACTGGTCTGCAAGGGATTTCGACATAACAATGTTTACATAACATTTTTAAGTCAGATTCCAAAGACCAGTGCCACTTGTCTTAGTGTTATAAAGGATGATCATTGGCTGTGGCATAAGAGACTTGGACATGTGAGTTTTTCTTTACTAAATAAACTGAGATCTCAAGACTTGGTGACAGGTTTACCTAACATCAAGTTTGCTGCAGATCATATTTGTCATGAATGTGCTAAATGTAAACATGTCAAGTCCTCTTTTCAGCCAAAGAAGTTTGTAAGCACAACTAGACCTTTCGAACTTGTACACATGGACTTGTGTGGGCCCATGCGCGTGCAAAGTCGAAATGGTCATAGTTATGTGTTTGTGTTAGTTGATGATTATTCTCGTTTCACTTGGACAATCTTTTTGAAGTTTAAAAATGAAACTTTTGAAGAATTTGAAATTCTGGTAAAACAAGTCCAAAACAAGATTAGTCATCAACTGGTCTCTATCCGGTCTGATCATGGTTCTGAATTTGACAATGTCAGCTTCGTAACCTACTGTAATGATCATGGTGTATCTCACAATTTTTCAGCTCCTAGAACTCCACAACAAAATGGAGTGGTTGAAAGGAAAAATCGCACTCTAGAAGAAATGGCAAGAACAATGCTTCTAGAGAGTGGTCTTCCTCGAAACTTCTGGGCGGAGGCTGTGAGTACTGCGTGTTTATATTTTGAAAAGTGTAATGTTGAGACCTTTACTGAAGAAAACACCTTATGAACTCAAACATCACACATTTACGTATTTTTGGGTGCAAATGTTTTGTACACAACAATGGTAAATCAAGTTTGGACAAGTTTGACCTAGGAGTGATGAGGCTGTTTTCGTTGGATACTCTTCACACAGCAAGGCATACAAAGTTTTCAATAAAAGAACCTTGTGTGTTGAAGAAAGTATCCATGTCTTGTTTGATGAGACTAACATGTTCAGCAAGCATGTGCAGGTTGAAGATGCTGATGAGTTCGAAATTGGTATGCTGAACTTTACAGGGCTAAGGATGAAGAAGGTGCTGAACCAGGCTCACCACACAACTCTCATAGAGAGGAAGAGTCTGGTCCAGCACAGAATCAGGTAGCTCAAGAGGTAAGGGAAGGAGATAGTGACTCAGATGCTCATCCACATGAAGATGATGCAGATGAGACCACTATGGAAACTGGTTCACCTGCTCAAAACAACAATGAGACAGGGGGAACCAGTACAGGAACAGGTTCAACATTAGAAGGCACAAATGCAAACTTTGATATGAACAAATCTTTTAAGTACAAGTCCTCTCACCCCACTGATCTAATCATTAGTGATATTAACAAGGGGGTGCAGACAAGGAATTCTTCTTTGCAAAACTTTTGTGCATTCTATTCCTTCTTATCAAATGTTGAACCTACTGACTATAAGGTTGCTTTAACGGATCCAGATTGGGTTCTAGCCATGCAAGATGAACTCAATCAGTTTGAGAGAAATCAAGTATGGCATCTTGAACCCAGGACGGAGAACATGTCTGTTATTGGAACTAAATGGGTGTTCAGGAACAAATTGGACGATTCAGGAATTATAGTCAGAAACAAAGCTAGGCTAGTGGTTCAAGGGTTTAATCAAAGAAGGAATTGATTATGATGAAACCTTTGCTCCAGTAGCCAGGCTTGAAGCTATCAGGATATTAATTGCATTCTGCTCAAATGAACTTTAAACTCTTTCAAATGGACGTTAAGACAGCCTTTCTTAATGGTTATTTGAAAGAAGATGTTTATGTAAAGCAACCCCCTGGTTTTGAGGATAGTGACTTGCCAAATCATGTTTTTAAACTCGACAAAGCTCTTTATGGTCTCAAACAAGCTCCTAGAGCTTGGTATGAGAGACTTTCCAGTTTTCTTTTAGAAAATGGCTATAAGAGAGGATCAGTTGACAAGACACTATTCTTGAAAGAAAGGGGAACTGATCTGCTAGTGGTCCAAATATATGTTGATGATATTTTGTTGGAGCTACTAACCTGATTTGTGTAATGAGTTTGCAGATTTGATGAAGAGCGAATTTGAGATGAGTATGATGGGAGAACTTGGATTCTTCTTGGCTTCAAATCAAGCAAACCAAAGATGGAATCATGATCCATCAACAGAAATACCTCATGGAGCTGTAGAAGAGGTATGGTCTGCAAGATAGCAAGTCCTATGAAACACCTATTCCAACTTCTACAAAATTGAGCCTTGATGAGAAGGGAAAGGATGTTGAGGGCAAGCTATACAGAGGTATGATTGGCTCATTGCTTTACTTAACAGCCAGTAGGCCAGATATAGTGTTTTCAGTAGGGTTGTGTGCGAGATTTCAAAGCAACCCTAAAGAATCTCACCTAAAGGCTGTTAAAAGGATTCTTAGATATCTCAATGGTACTGATGATTTGTGTTTGTGGTATCCAAAGGGCAGCAGCATGAGCCTCATTGGATACACAGATGCTGACTTTGCTGGTTTTATTGTGGACAGGAAGAGTACTTCTGGAATGGCCCACTTCTTAGGTTCTTGTCTCATTTCATGGGGATCTAAGAAACAAAATTCTGTAGCATTATCCACAGCTGAGTCTGAGTACATTGCTGCTGCTTTGTGCTGTGCTCAACTCTTGTGGATAAAGTCACAACTAAAGGATTTTGGGGTCTGTTTCGGAAGTGTTCCTATTTTATGTGATAACACAAGTGCAATCAATATTTCGAAAAATCCTGTCCAGCATTCTAAAACCAAGCATATTGAGATTAGGCATCATTTTCTAAGGGACAATGTTAAAAAGGTAATGTTGAGTTGGAGTTTTCAGGTCAGAAGATCAACTAGCTGACATATTTACAAAACCTTTGAGCAGAGAAGTGTTCATCAAGCTTCGTACCTTGTTGGGTATGATTAAGATTAGACAATGAGCTCTTAGGTCTTGACTTGTCCTTTGGCTAGTCAAATGATGTCAATTGTGTATATTATTTCTTTTTCTTTTGTACATTTTTCTTTTGCTTTTTAGGGCTACAAAGTTCTTATGCGATGCTGAACTGATCTTTAGTACTTGGTACTTAAGCATAAGTCTTAAAAAGGTAAGTTGGCACAGACCAGTTGCAGACCACTTGGGAACCAGATTCTTGAGGCGGTTATTCTCTGAATATTTTTCAAATTTCAAATAAGGAAAATAAATGAAGTGACGGTTGTAATTAAGGCAACTGCAGTTTGCGAAGAACGGATATATCCGGTTGGTTATTTCTTGCCATCTTATATATATTCTTGCATGTGATCATACTTTCCTTATTTCTTTCTTATTCTCTTTGATCACATATTTTCCTGATATTCTTTTCCTTTCTTTGCTTATATTCTCTCGATCAACCCTAATTCCTTTTCTACTTCCTTCTCTCTCGAATTCTTGAAACACAAATTGTTCAAGTTTTCTTTTCTTGTTCTTAAGTGCTCAAAACAGAGTGAATTCAGTCTCATCATGTCAAAAAGGAGGAGTACTAAGTTGGTAGAAAAGGAGGTTGAAGAATCTCCCGAAATTGAAACTAAGAAAACAAAGGAAGTGGCTAAACCAGTGGAGAAATTAAAGAAGAAGGAAGGTGCTGATGTTGAGGGGGAAGTTACTAAGAAGGAGAGTGTTAAGGTGTTGCTAGCAAGGGCACAAGGGTAAAGACGGTTGCTAGGAAGGGTGCTGAAACTTCCAAAGGCAAGGGGATTGAGCAGGAACCAGAACTAGACCGATTCCCAGCTGACAAAAAGAGGAAGCTGACTGCTATTGTTGCTGCGAGGGTTCTAAACCCAGAAAAGTAAGTCTATCACTCCGAGCCTTTGTATGATTTGAGGGATAGGTCTATTCTGGTTGGTTTTTCTGTTGCAAAGAGTTGGGTTGATCAGAAATTCTTGCATGAGGTTAAGGAAGCTTTAGAATTTCAGAAATGGTCTGTTTTTTGCAAAAGAACTTGATGTGTTTATGCTTTGGTTGAGGAATTTTATGAACACCTGCATACTAAGGACGATGGGTCCTACTTTGCTTTTGTTAAGGGCACTCCATTAATTTATCTGAGAAGATTTTGGCTGAAATTCTCAAAGTCCCAAACAAGGGACTTGATGTGTACTCAAGGGAGAACTGGCCCACAGTTTATAGGTCAGAAGGGCATGACATATGCAGGTGGTTCTGAAAATGAAGAATGAAGCAAAGGGTGATGCAGCTGGTGCAGGGACCAGTACGGAATTAGTTCAGGCCACTCATGCTTTGGTAAAGCAGTTGAGCGAGCAGAATCAGATGATGCAGAACATGATGAACACTATACTGAGTTGTGTTCTGACTTCAGAATCCTACAAGAGTGAGTTCGCCTGACAGAGCTGGCATTCAGTCAAGAAAGGATTCTGAAGAAAAGGAAGAGTCATCCCATGCTGCTGGTGATGAAGATGATGATGAACTGGTTTCCGAGGAGAAAGAAGAAGAGGAGGAGGAAGAAAATGAAGAAGATGTTTCAGAGAATCTTGAGGAGGAAGAAGATGATGGGACTGAAAACGACTCTGGAGCTGATTGATTTCTTCTCTTTTCTTCTTATTCTATTTTGCTGCTAACCCCTCTCTTTGAACTTTATATCTGGTTCCCCTCTTCCAAATTAAAAAACATTTGATCTTATGTAATTTGGTCTACTACGGTCTGTAATAACTTTATTTAGGACTGTCAGCTTTTGGTACTTTGCAGGAACAATGGTAGCATCAGCATCCCTAGAATGTTGTTTGAGCTGTCCTATTTAGCATGAACTTCATATAATTGGTAGTTTAACTACTGGTTGTGTTTGTATTTGTTAATTTGTTTGTTTCTTGATCTATTTTGATGATGCCAAAAGGGGGAAGCAGGTGTGAAGTTCTGTGATCTTTTCCACCTAATCTTAGGGGGAAGCAGGTCTGGTGTTACAACCTGTGTGTGTTGCAGCAACTAGAGCAAGGCTGAGTCCTTGTTAGAGGTGACAGACCAGAAGTGGTCTGGAAGTGAGTGTATTCAAAGACTTTACTTCTTTTCACCCTAATGGCTTAGAAATAAGTCTGAACAACTACTGATGTTCTTCTTGCGAATGCATGTTTAAGTCTAAGAGCTCTGAGTCTAATTAGTATTGCCTATGGTACTTAGAAATCTTTCTTAAACTCTGTCAGTTAGTTGTGAACTGGTGTACTTGTAAATGATGCTTAATCTGCAGGAACAGTACGAGACCATGCCTTGAGTTCTTATCTTAAGAATTCAAATTGTTTGAAAAAGTTCTCAAAACTAATGATATTATTTGAAGGGGGAACTTCAGGGTTTGTCATCATCAAAAAGGGGGAATTTGTTGAGTTCCCTGTTTTGAGTTTTGAGTGATGACAAACCACATTGAACTATTATATTGCATGCATGTTTCTGTTTACATGTGTAGGTGCCAAAGTACGAGTTCAATGGATAGAAAGACGAAGCTTGTGAAGCCAAGTCTTGAAGAATTGCATGAAGACAAGATCATGTTGTAGCATTTAGGTCTTAGATGCAATGTAAGTGGTATAAAGTGTTGATGCACATAAAGGTTTGAAACTAGAGAGATGATGATTAGTTGTGGATGACAAGAAACCTCGGTTACTTGTCATACACAACTACAAGTAAACTTGGTTGATTGCAACAGTCTGGGAACAAATCTGAACTAGTCCTCAAGCGTTTATTTCATGCATTCGTATTTTAGGAAAGTTTTCTTTCCGAGCAAAATTTATTTTCAAAATACACGGATGCATGGTTTGTTGTGTGAGCAAGATTTCTTAAGTATGGTAAGTGTTTTATATGATATTATACTGATTTTATTTGATATCATATAAAATCAGTGAGTATATTTTCCTTGGAACATACTTCCGAGAAAAATATACTCTCATAATATCATGTAACATTTACTTACCAAAGGCTTATTTAAGGAGTTCTGCTAGCACACAAACGGTGGGGCTTTTGCACGCATATTTTCATATACTCTAAGCAAAAGCATTTTATCTCTCAAGCTCTCAAACCTAGCACAAACCCTAATACCACATAGATCTTAAACTACTCTCATTCTAAGCGTGTTAGGCTGTTTTATTCTTGAGAGAAAACTTGTTGTATTTGAGCATTCTGTGAGTTCAGTTTGCTGGGGAAGTTGATCAGGGATCAACTTCATTTGAACCATCATAGTTGGTGGTTGAGTCGAACTTCCATAGGTGGAAGTTGGGGAATCATCTTGTGCATAGGTGCATAAGTGATTTAGTGTAATTCTTTTGTTATTCTGAGTTAATTAATAAAAGAGTGAGTGAGTGGAGGACGTAGACTTATTAGAAGTTGAACCTAGTTAAATCCTGGTGTTGTTTATTCATTGCTTTTATTTCCGCTGCTAGAGAACTGTTCTTTTAGTGTTCTTACTATAATCGAAAAAGTTACAATATTCGGACAAACACTCAATTCATCCCCCCTCTTGAGTGTCTCTTGCACTTACAGATTACCAAGGCACCTGGAGAGATACTCCATCCCAATTGCAAACAGGAAAGGAGAAATAGGATCTCCTTGCCTAAGACCTTACTTAGCAAAGAAAGGCTTTCAAGGTTTCCCATTAATCAACAATGAATAAGACATTGTAGTCACACAAGCCATAATCCATGTTATAAAGATGTCAGGAAACCCTAGCTCAAATAGAATAGTCTGGAGAAAAGGTCATTCAATTGAATCATAGGCTTTTTTGAGGTCTATTTTAATAGTGCATCTATGAGAAATGTTTTTCCTGGTGTATCCCTTAATAAGATCAGTGGCTAACAATATATCGTCAGTTATATGTCTTTTAGAAATGAAACCAGCTTGAGATGTGTTAATAACTTCCCCAATTACACCTTGCATTCTATGAGTAAGAATCTTAGCTATGATTTTATACACTATAGTGCAACAAGCTATAGGTCTAAAATCACTAGCATAAGTTGGGTTAGGAATTTTAGGAATCAAAGTGATAGATGCAATATTAACCTGAGAGCTGAGATTACCAGTTTAGAAGAAGTCCAGAATAGCAACATATATGTCAGATTTGATGACAGGCCACATGTGTTTGAAGAAAACAGTACTGAAGCCATCTAATCCAGGAGCTTTGTCTCCATCAATGCTTGACATGGCATAATCAATCTCACTCAGAGTGACAAGAGTGATAAGAGGCCTCCTAGCATGTGTACTTAGTGTAGACCCCCTTATGATAACTGTCAGATCAACCCCTAGAAGTTGATCAGCACAACTCCCCATTAACTTACTATAGAATAGCTTGAATTCCTCTTGGATGTCAGCAGGTTTTGTGAGTTTCCTTCCATCAGTACTATATAAAACATCAATTGAATTCCTGACTTGTCTCTCTTTCATAGCTGCATAGAAGACCTTTGTATTTGAATCTCCAGGCTTTAACCACTAAATCCTAGATTTATGTCTCATCACATTCTCTTCCATTGTAAGCCATTTCCTAAGGGAAGAAATGATTTGCGGCTCTTGGTTGTGCAACTCTATATTGAACCGATCAGAATGAATTTGAGATTGAATTAGATCCAACTCCTCTCTTGCATTCTTAATATGATCAGTGATATGAGAGAATTCACTGACTTGCAAATGTTTAAGAACCACCTTCACATTTTTCAGATTACTCCAAACATCATATAAAGTTTTAGGTAAACCCCTTTGCTTCCGTGCAATAGTAACCTTATCCTGAAATTCAGGATGAGTAATTAAGTGATTGAAGAAACGAAAGGGTCTGCTTCCCCCTTGAACAGTTTGATTAAAATAAATCATCAAAGGATTGTGATTAGAGATAGATTGATTCTTGATCTCAACTGTAGTAGTAGTATGTTGATCATACCATTTTGCATTATAAAGACATCTATCAATCTTGCTGAAAATGCGATCACTTCCTTTCTTTTGTTAGACCATGTATAAAAGTCCCCAATACCTCTAACTTCAGTTAAATCTGTCTGATCAAGCAGATCTCTAAAGTCCTGAGTTTCAGCATTTGTAATAGGCAGACCATTAATTCTATCTAAGCTTTCAAGAACAGAATTAAAGTCACCCATAATTACCCATTCCTTGGTAACCACACTGCTAAGTTGATGTAGAGAAATCCATAATGGTCTTCTTGTATCAAGGGTATGAAGCCCATAGACTGCAGTGAAATTATATTGTTGTTGAGTGTTCTTGTCAGTAACCACACTATGGATAAATTGATAAGAAGAAGACAGGATCTCCACATGAACCAGGTTTTCTTTCCACGCATACCATATCTTGCCCCTAGGATGATGTAAGTAATTGTCACTCCAATTCCAAACTCTCCCAAACTTCCTTTGCACCTTATCTTTATTAGCCATCTTTACTCTTGTTTCAGTCAAAGCAAACATAAAATTTATTACTATCAATAAAAGACTTGACATCCTTTATTTTACAAGGATCATTAAGACCTTTGACATTCCAAGTGCATGTATAAATCATGACAAGTATGGATTAGAACCACCTGAATCCTTGAATCCAGCATCCATCTCCATCTCTACATTTCCACCATCATTCTCCTCAAGACTAAATTCTGCATTCTCTTCTTCACAAGGAACAATGATTCTCTTGCCCCCTCTTTTCCTAGTAATCATTTTCCATTGATGCACAATAGGTTGCAAAGGAGTATTGATAACACTCTGAGGATTAGAGTGAACTGGGATAGCAACTGCAACTTCTGGTATAGCCTTAGGAATATTAGGGATATAACTTTTGGTTCAGCCTCTGCTGGAACAGGTTGTTGTGTCACCTTAGGGATCCATTTCTGAACCACTTTAGGTTTCTGTTGCATTGGTTTCTTTCTATTTCCACAGTCATGTCCAACCTTTTGGCAGATTTTACAAAAGGGAGGGAGCCAGTCATACTTCACATGCTGCTTGATTACAACACCATTGGCATCATAAAAAATGCACCTGGTACTGAATATCTTTTGTAACATCTATTTCAACAAGAATTCTAGCAAATGAAATTCTTAGTTGTTTAGATGTACATTCATCTGCATATAAAGTAACACCCAGCAAACTACCAATTCTACTGAGGGAGTCAGCACTCCAGCAATTCAATGGTAGGTTAGGCAGTTTTATCCATAAGGGAATCACTTTTAAAACTCCTCATTGAAGTTAAAATTAGCTGTCCAGGGCTTGACTATAATGGGTCTGCTATTATAGCTATGAGGGCCAGCATATAAGATTTCATTTCTATCATCAACACTACCAAATTTTACCACAAAAAAACCATCATTATGTAAGTAGATTGTTGGTTTAGCAACAGTGTTCCACTCCTTTTCAATGAATCAAGTTATAGCACCGATTGAAGGAGTAACTCCAACAATATATATCACCAGAGAAGAAGCCCATATTTCAGATAATTGGTTAGTTTCAGTTTTATCAAGACAAGCAATAGAACCTCCATTCTTAATAGTAGGTGCAATAAATTTCAAAGATGTACCTTTAGCTGCTAATCTATTACCCGTAAATAAGGTATTCCAAGGATTATCTGAAGTGTTTTGAATAGATTCATTCGCAACATTAAGCTCCAGAGGTGCATCTTCTTGAAACGTCATATTAATGGTAGATTGAGCTTTCGTAGATACCTGCCCCACAGTCGGTTGTGGTGTGACATCGTTATTAACCACCGGTTCATGAGTGTTGTGTGACGGTGAAGTCATGGAGTCCAAAGATGGCAGAAACCCTAACCATTCACAGTCGCCATGGTAGAGAGGTTTTCAACGGCTAGTTTTTTTTTAAGTGAGAACATATTTGTAGTTAATTAAAATAATAATTTATGCTATAACATACAAAATTACATAACAGCTCGCAGACTATATTTAAGTTACAAATAAAACAAAATGGTACACATACCATATTTTCTATCCTATTTAGGTCATATTAGTCACAAAACCTACATGATTGTATTTAATAACATACATCCATTCATTTTCAAAATGAATGGCCCAATTCATATAAAAGACATTTATATAAATCACGTAATACATGTATAAGCATACATAAATGTGCAAGAAATTAAGTTAAACAATCTACCAATTATTAACCTTAATTAAATCTAATCGAATTCTCATGCCTATTATTACTAAAAGATCAATACACGAAAAAGGTTATTTAGAGTTAACGAGCCCAACTATGTCTCAACTTAACCTAAAACTCTCATGTTTTTCAAATCTTCCGATTTAAACCACATCAATAAAATAATTAGCGCAAATAACATATAACATTGTTACTTATGGCCTAATATTTTATTAAACCTTTTATGCCCAACTAAATTAAGTAAGACAGTAAGAGTGAAAACCTTACGGAAGCCAGTATACATCAAGCCGCGATTTACGAAATTCGTATACAGCCCAATTAAGTGCCGAATTGAACATAACTAATGAAAGTTACTGCCGAACGTAACTTGCAGGAAAAAAAAATTCCTGCTTGTTAACGTTGAACCACTTCATTTCAACCTTTCTTTGTTTTTTTTAATGAAAGATGATTTACATGTTTAATCAAAACAAATATCACGTTAACTAATGGATAGATTATTGATCATTAACACTAAATCAGAATAGGGCATAAAATTTAATTATGAACTATTAAGTAATAATAATGATAAGATATGGTTAAATAAAATTGACATTAATCAATTTGCAAAAATCATTAATTAAAAAGTTTAAAGGGAACAATATAAAACATAATCTTAATCTACCCTTGCGCATAGAAATAAAATCCAATAAGCAAATAAATTACAAATATGCGCATGATATAATAAAATTAGGGCTAAATTCGAAACATACAACATGATTTCCGAATATAAAAAAAATAACCATTATCACATGTTCATCTATTGATATAATAATAGCATAAAATTCACCAAGTTATTAATAATAGATCAAAAAACTAATATGTGTAAGATGGCGCGCTCTTGATATACCACTGAAGGGTTTTGCTAAAAACATATAGTTTGCGGAAACATATCAAAATTGGAAATACACACATATTAATTCATGAACCTATTATACACATTAATATACCTTTGTAGCACGCCTCAAATGGCTAGCACGAACAAATATCTTTTCTAAAGATTTGGGGTTGCGAAGCTTATGTGAAACGTCAACTTTCTGATAAGCTTGCACCAAAATCTGATAAGTGTTTCTTTGTGGGATTTCCCAAAGAAACCAATTAGGGGTACTACTTCTACAACCAATCAGAGAACAAAGTTTTTGTTGCTCGTGATGGTGTCTTTTTGGAGAAGGAATTTCTTTCCAAAATGACAAGTGGGATAAAAATATATCTCGACGAAGTTTGAGGTGAGCAACAACAACCAGAAATGGAAAATGAGACTCCTAATCATAGTGAAACACTTGTTTCGACTGATGTACTTGGGGAGAATTCTATAGTTGTACAAGCCCCACGTAGGTTAGAGAGGAATAGAGTTCGGCCAGAAAGATACATAAGTATCTTAATGACTGAGAGCTATGAAATCTTGCTTCTGGAAAGCAATGAGCCTACTACCTACAAAGAAGCTATGACGGGCGAAGATTCTGACAAATGGCTTGAAGCCATGAAATCTGAAATTGACTCCATGTCTGAAAATCAAGTACGGAACTTGATTGATTTTCCCAAAGGGATAACTCATATAGGATACAAATGGGTCTTCAAGAAAAAGACCTTCATGGATGCAAATGTTTATGTTTTCAAAGCTAGGTTGGTTGCAAAAAGTTTCATCATGATCCACGGGAAAAACATATAGTTTGCGGAAACATATCAAAATTGGAACTACACACATATTAATTCATGAACCTATTATACACATTAATATACCTTTATAGCGCGCCTCCAATTAGTAGATTCGATCAGGTTACTTTCTTGAGAACCTCACTTGAAGTCCCTCTAATGGCTAGCACATCACACGATCGAACCGCGACACAAGGACAGCTTAGATCTTAGAGCAGGAAGAGCAAAGTATATCTCTTAGACTCTTTTACTATCACGTACTTTGTGTCTCACTTTTGTAGAATAGATATTGGGGTCAAAACAAAAATTACGTAATGTTCTCTAGAGCATTATAAGATATATATATATATATCTTATAATGCAATCCCCTGGAATTAGAGTAGCTTACTTTTAGGAAAATCCTAACAAGAAACTAATTCCACATAATGGGGATATGTGCAACGTGCATAATGCCGTTGTTGACTCGGGTAGAGAATTCAAAAGCTTCCTTTGATATTTTTTCAACCTTAGTCCAAATCTATTCATGGTTCGACCCATGCGAATGTGTACGACCCTATAAGATTAATGCTAATTAAGTTGCAAATATATTTAATAATATTATTGCCAATCGATAGCGATTTCCAGCTAAACATATCGATTACTTAATTATACTAATGTTATCGTAACTCGTAACCAATCCTATAAACTATCTTTTAGAAATACCCACATTATATTGTTTGAAGGACATACCTCCAACCATTGTAATTTCTAGTTCACTGTAAATCTAAGTAATGAGATGGGAACAATAGTGGGTATGGGGAGAGAAAGCTAAGATGTGATCAGTGTTAGTGAAACTCAAGTTAACGGCTTGGGTAAAAGAGATCCTGTAATCATGAGATATATGAATTCTAGAGTATTAATTAGATTAGATCTAGTGATTGTATCACAAACTAATCAATTACACATCAGTGAAAGTTGTAGTACACTGTTTGATAGTTTGTCATCAGATTCTCGAGTTTCGAAGTTAAGTTTTTATGTGTGATCCTTATTATTATTGTTTGCAGCATACAACATTCTAATTCAATATGAATACATACTTTAGCATATCATTTATCCTATTATATTTGAGATCAGGAAAACCTAACTTGATCAAATATTTGAATATGTGGAACTTTTCAATAGGACAAATTGACTAGAATAATACAAATTATTGACTATCTCCCCAAATTAATCTCATATTTTATTAATCTTAAAATGATCCTCAAATTAATCTCAGGTTTTATCCCAACCTCTCCAAAACAGTTGCACGTAACCTATAACCTGTTAAACAGGTTAATTTTTTATTTTGCTTTTATTTTCTATTAGAAAAATTACTTATATTTTTATTTCATTACAAAAATTAATTTATTCTTTTTCAGTTAGAAAACTGATTTTTTTCCGTTTGTAGGTCCTTCCCTTCACACTTCTCAAGGCACGTATATTGAGGCGATCGTAAATGACATTTTGACCTTGTAATGACTTTTTTGGGAAACAGATGCTGCCGAGCATCATCAAGGGACACAAATTTCGAGAATCTAGTCAAAATGATTACCAATACATTAATTTTACGGGTAGGTGTTTTACCTTTTGACCTTCAAATCAACTTTTTTGATGAAGCGGAGGTCACCAGAAGGCCCCATAAAATGAGTAACAATACATTAATTTATTGACACATGTTCGAAGCAATTTCAAACAACACTTTTGACTTTTGAAAAGACTTTTTTTAATAAATGTTATGCCACCATGTACTTTTATAGGGCGCCGATTTGAAGAAGCCGATTGAAATAAGTATTAATACGTTAATTTTTGCATGCATATTTCTAGACGATTTTAAACCGGGTTTTTTTAATTTTCGAGATGACTTTTTCCTTTTGAGAAACAACTGCTATCGATCGACCTTAAGAGATGCGAACAAGAAGTCGGTCGAAACCAGTACCAATACGTCAATTTTGTTTGTAAGTGTTTTTAACGGGATCTTAAATGACACTTTTGACATTCGACCACTTTCTTTTGGAAAAACAGACGCTACAGGGACCATTATAGAGCGAGAATTTTTTAGAAGCCGGTCGAAATAAATACCAATATGTCAATCGTTGGCGCATATTTGTCAGATTTTTGTTTAATAAAAAAACAGTTTGGCTAGCTAAATTGTGAGAGGTGGCATTTTAAACCGGTTTAGCGGGTTAACATTTAAAGGGGGGCTGTTTGGAAAGGGTGATAGTTGGGATTATGTCGGGAGTAATGTACGTTTGAGATTGATCTGGGATTAATGAATGTATGGATAATTTTGGGAAGATGGTCAATACATGGGATTATTCCTATCAACTTTAATATCTTAAATATAGCCTTTGTTAAAGAATAATATTTTATCGTTATTTTTTGTTTATGCAAAGCACGAACATATAAGCAAATAAGAAGAAATTGTTATCAGCACATTGTTTGACTCGAAAAGTCGTAATAAGTAAATATGATATGCTCTGTTTACACAAGTGAAAGTGATGGAAGAACTACTTGGAGTAAGGAGTTGGACAAGGAAAAATGCACCTCGTACTTAAGCAGTTAAGCGGGTAGCCAGCTAGCGCTGACGAGAGCAACGACGACTGACGCGACTAGGTGAGGATAGGAAAATAATGCATGCTGCAGCCTGCAAGCTACATTGCGGATTTGCGTTATAGGAGGAACGGAGGATCCAATTGTTCACTTTTTCTTTAATACTGGTACCATGCAATTCATATCTATTCTATAAGACAACATAGGGGGACACGAAAAAATAGAAAAAGGAAAAAAAAAAAAAAAATTAGAGGATAACTAATTGTTTCATATGAACAAAAAAAGGGGGGAAAATTAGGACATTTAAAATATCATGGCTTGTTGCTGAAAATTGATTTTTAAAATTGTTCAAATGTTCTAATGATTGGGTGTTGGATGATTGTTGGATGTTTCAAATATTTGCTGTTTATTTGCTCCATTTTTACAATATATTCCGGTCATGTTCAAATGTTCTATACTTCTATAGGTGTCTAATTTAATTAGTTTACTTTGTAAGATTTGAATTGCTGGAAAATTATCAATTTGAAGATTTTTTTTGGTGGTATCCGATAAAATTTATGGATCAGAAGAATTGTTAGGGTTAATTTGAGCTTAATTGGGGAAAGTTCTGATGGTTAATCTTCTTTATCTTTTCAATTGCTGGATGTTGTTGACGGTAAGACCTGCTAAAGTTTGTTTCCACGACCTGAATTATCATCTTCCACTGTATATAGCTATTCACTGTATTGAATTTTAAGCAAGCGACACCGTACTAGATTATTCGAAGTATTAAATCTAACAGAGACGACCAATCTATAGAAATTATCTTAAGTTGTAAAGATTTTCCCAACCTTTCTGCTTCAGTGCCTATAAGTTTTTAACCAAAATGAAAATACCAAATTGAGTAGGTTGAGAGATCTTGGTTTTCGAGGTTTATTAGTAGCTTGTGATGAGGGTATCTTTTCTTGTCACCAATCCCAGTTAAGGTTGTGTTCGTTTTCCACCCGACTATGATTTCGATTTCCTATGAGCCTCCTATATGGATACGTGTATCCGAACCCGAACCTGCACCCGTACTTGTACCGATATCCGTCTCTGTGCAACCTAGTCAGTAGTGACCAACTATTCATAAATTCCTGGATCCGCCACTGCCGACAACTAACCCTAAAAAACAACAAAAAGCAGAGAGGGCATAATGACGATGGCAAGATAGAGAAGGAACAAGAAGAAAAAAGAAGCAACAAACTATCAAGCAGCAATACTGCTCTAACGAGTGAAGGAAAAACGCTACTGAAATATGTTCATTGCGAAGAAAAATTTTCTGCAATTCTCTCTGATATCCGTTCAAATCCGCTTCTTATTTACATAAATTACTCAAATTCGATGCAATTTCTTGTTTACTGTGTGTGATTGCTGTAATTTATTACAAATTGAGGTTCTTGAGTTAAATTGAGTTCAAAGTTTGTCCTTCATCGATGAGAGAAAAGGTGAGGTGATACAAGAATTTTATTCCCAAGAAAAAAAGTATCAGAGGTAAGTGGGAGGGCGAGAGTGGAGGAGAAAGAAATGGAGGAAGCCATTAAAGATTGTGAAGAGGAGGGAGAAAGTGAAGGAAGGAGACGACCCATATGAATATTATGTTACACCATGTAACAATTATACCCAAGAGTAGTGATGGCCACTGGTGCGGGCTGGACGGGCGGGACTGTGGGCCGCAGTGGGCTGGGCTGAGATTTCACGGCCCAGGACCGGACCGTGAAATTCATGGGTTGGGCGGGCTGGTCCGCGGGCTGAAAAATCTTGGCCCACACCGGTCTGTTACCGGTTTTCACGGTTCGTGGGTCTGGTGGGCTGGACCGGGCTGATGGGCCGGCATGAGAATTTTTTTAAAAAAATTATTTAATCATTGAAATTATTAATTATTGTTACATAAAATCTTTAAAATGAATTAAAAATATATACAAATATTAATATTAATGAATAATTTGATTATATTTAAATTTGATTGAATAATAATATATGCAATTTGAATAAAATATATACAATTTGATTAAAATATACACAATTTGGTTCAATATTTACTTGGATTGGGCTGGGCTGGTTCATGGGTCGGGTTGGACCGGTTTCATGGTCCGGGTTGGGCGGTTTTAGTAGTGGGCTTTGGTGGGCTGGGCTCAAGAAATCTGGCCCACGACCCATCCACTAATTTCACGGTTCGAGCTGGGCTGGACCGGGCTTTTCGCTGGCCCGGCCCATACGGCTCACAAGGTGGGCTGGGCTGGGCTGGATGGGCTGGATTGGCCCGCACTGTTGGCCATCTCTACCCAAGAGTCCAAGGCATTATGTATAGGGTATTGATTTTAAATTTTTCATTAATCCACACATATTGTGTAATGAGCTTTGACCACATGTAGTATATGTTTTTGGGTTTTTTTAATGGTGAATCCCTAGGTTTTACACTATAAAAATTGATATCCAAATATCCAATTACCAACTTAAACAAGATAATGCAACGTTTGCGTTTGAAAGAAATTTAGGAGGGGATGGAAGTGGGGCATCGTCCAAGGAGAGGCACAAGTTATTTAGTACTCCCTCCGTTATCTAAAGATTTTCTTTGTTACCGTTCACACAGATAACCATGAGAATCAATTTGTGTGGGGTATGGGGGTGGGTAAAGTAGGAGGGAGAAAGAGGTTAAGATAAATAAACAAATAAAAAAAGGGTTAAAATAGGAGAGAGAAAGGGAGTAAAATTGAATTAATAATGTAATGGTGGACCATGTGATAGGAACATAAGAGGGTAAAAAGGAGAAAAAAAAATTCTAAATAAAGAATAAAGTAAAAGAGGGAAACGCACTTAAACGAAAAGAGGGATTTAAGAAACGGAGGGAGTATATGTGGTAGCATATGTAAGCATTTTTTTTTTTCATGTTTAAAGTGTTACATTAATTTAAAAACTATTAAAAAGACAATTTTAGAGCGCATGAATTACAATTAATATTCCCCATTGCAACCTGCACAATATCATTGATAGTTAGGATCTTTTTAAAATGATCACCCATAGGTCATAAGTAAGACTTATATTGGATTGGACTATTGGAGACGGGTTAGAAATAATCTATCACAATATTTTTGTTGTCACTTTCATGCATGTTGCGCTCCCAGCTTTCACTCTCCATGGTCCAACTTCTTATAGTCAACCTTCGTGGTTGTCTGTTTGTTTATTGTCAATTTGTCATCTTTGACTCGTCACTATTCTCGCTCTTCTTTTTGCTTTTTATTAATAACGGATTTTCTCTTTGCTACAATTTATTAGTAGTTAAATAAGTATTCTCATACTCATTTAAAAAATTCATCTTATTGATTATATGTATTTCAAACGTTTTTCATTCTTATGTCATCATTAATTTTGATAACAAAATCAATAATGGTATGGTGGAGCAATGGTTGGATTTCTTACTTTCATACTTGAGGTTGTGGGTTCAAATCCTTACGTAAACAATTCTTTTTTTTTTTTTACTATATGATAAAGACGTGGATAGAACGCTATCGAATGAGGGAGGGTGACACGTGGTACATATACGTTCTTAGGAACGCCTTTTAATATATTAGTGTAGATTAATAACATTTCCCATCACAAATTACTCCCTACACTTATTATATACATTGTTTTGAATGATAAGTTATTATTTGATTCTCAATTATTATAATATTGGAAAATTATTTAGGAGTGTGCTTGAAATGTAGTTATGTGAGTCATGTCCAAAATTGAAAATGTGAAAATTTAATGTGGAGTGGATCAAAATAAAAAGGGTAAACAAAATGAATAAATATCGAAATATCTACTTTTATGATGATGGCATTCAAATTTAAGATAATTAAGCTAGTATTTGGGTCCGGACGTTGTCCTGGGTTGGTATTATGTTTCCGAATTTGATATGTATTTTTTTCCATTCCCACTAAAATATATTAGGAAAACTCAACATTTAAAAGGTACAAATATAATAATATGGATACTTAAAGCATGATTAAAAGTTGGTTAAGATGGTAATTGTGATATATATAATAGCAAGAGGTCACGGGTTCAAATCTTGTTGCAAGCAAATTTTTTCTTTTGTTAATTGACATGACTTATGTAAACATTGGACAATTCTAGTAGAATAATAGAAGTGCCACGTGGCGTACATACATTGTCACACACGTCTTTTAATATATCTATACTAATATATTAAAAGGCGTGCGTAACCGAGGAACGGTGCCACGTGGCGCTCTCCCTAGGGAGTTTTAGTTCATGTAATCCATGTACAATAAAAAAAAATTATAAATTGCATAGTATAGGTTTTGATGGTAATTGTGATATATATAATAGCAAGAGGTCACGGGTTCAAATCTTGTTGCAAGCTAATTTTTTCTTTTGTTAATTGACATGACTTATGTAAACATTGGACAATTCTAGTGGAATAATAGAAGTGCCACGTGGCGTACATACATTGTCACACACGTCTTTTAATATATCTATACTAATATATTAAAAGGCGTGCGTGACCGAGGAACGGTGCCACGTGGCGCTCTTCCTAGGGAGTTTTAGTTCATGTAATTCATGTACAATAAAAAAAATTATAAATTGCATAGTAGAGGTTTTGATCCCATGACCTCATGGTTCATGTACTAAAGTTTTTAACCACTAGACCAAGTTGTATTTAGTGTTATCATATCAAAGTACAATATTAATAAATGGAAATTTTTCTTACCCGGGTCATAGCCCGGGCCTAATAACTAGTTTGTATTGATAGATGTTATTTATAAGATTTGGTGGAGGTAGATCCTTAACTTTACTTGAAATGGGGTAATTATTTCCGTTCCATATTTCGTATTTAGATATATATATCTTTTCTCGTTTTATTAAGATACCCTTCAATTCTAAGTACATGTTTTTTTGATTGAATTGATATACGGAGTAATAGAAAGGAAATGGAGTTAGGTAATGAAAAAAAAAAGGTAACAATGGGTATTATATTTTTTGTTTTGCTATGTAATACAATGGGTATTATATATCTAATATCTATGTTATTTAGGTGTTTGATTACATATGGGAAGGAAATTGATTCTATTCTTCTTATTTGTTACAACAATAATGGAATCATCCACATGTCCTTGTGTAACTATAATTTTCAAAGTCTCTGTGTCTTGTACATTAGCCTTCAAGAGTCACTGTTATTCTTTATTTATTGAGTCGTTCCCAAGAACTAATACTATAAATTATATCACGCACAAATGACTAATGAACTGTCAACTAAATTCAAATTTTGACAGATATTTTGTACGGGATACTACTATCACACAGATACAAAGCATCACTGTGATGTTTTGGTTTATGTGAACTATTTTTTTTTATAATTTGGTTTATGTGAACTATTGAAGTTACTTATATGATTAAATAGGATCATTATATGATCAAATGAGGTGACGACGAATGAGGTTACTCATATGAATAAATGAGTTATTTTTGTGAATGAATGAGGTTACTCGTTTAAATAAATGGAATTACTAGCAAGTTTACTCTTATAAATGAGAAACTAATATTTTTTTTTTGATAATTTGGTGATTTCTCATTACTTAGGAGTGTAAACTCCATCAAAATAGGTTACATAGTAGCAAGAGGTCAGTCAAGCCCACTCACCAACTGAATTACAGTGAGTCAAATAATTTACACCAGCACTACTATGACAGTTACTTGACAGAAAACCAACTAATCCAACTAAGCCCAAAGATAGCTTAGAGCATATTTACATCATTAATATTAAATGATCTCATACCAGAATTTCAAAAAGTTACATCCAAGCAATGAATTGATCTCTTCTTGTCAATCCTTGCATAGCAAGAGCATCTCCGACCATATTGGATTCGCGGCTTTTGTAAGTGATGGATAACCCAATGTCTTTTTTAGGAATTGCGAATGAAGTTGATTATGAAGTTTAAGTTCCATGACCCACCTGATTCCTTGCTACACCAATTCACAACATTAGAAGAATCAAATTCTATTATGAGATGGGAACTCTATGCGAGGGATGGTAGGGGAAATCTTGAAGGCTAAGTTGATGGCGAGTACTTTCGCATTATTGATTTCCATGTACGAAATTGGGCTCAAGAACATACAAATAAAATTTGCCATTATGATCACGAAGGATATCCCTTATGGAAGACAAGAGATGGGACATTTTAATGGATGTGTCGACGTTCCACTTCAAACACCCAAGTGGTGGAGGAGTCCATTGTTGCGCGATAGGGAAGGGCAGGATAGATTTGACAATTATGGAAGGAGCCATCCACTTTAAACAAGTGGGATTTCGAACAATATCTTCCACATTATACGGGAATGGTTCATTCCAACTCTTAATCCACCACCCCATTCGACAAAGGATTAAATCATTCAATTGAGAATTAGAGCTCAGCTTTACTTCAAAGACTCTTAAATTTCTTTCTTTTTATATTGTTCATAGTATAATGAAAAAACTCGACATCCACACTTTCTAAAAAAACTTACCTTTGAAAGGAGGAGTCCACTGCTCAAATAAGTCCTTGATAGATGATGGAAGAACCCATGCTATATTCCAGATTTGAAACCACCAATGCCATAAATCTCAGGAGGATGAACATTCAAGGAATAAATGACTTGAACTTTCGGTGAAGCTATGGCGAAAATTGCACAGAAAGTCCGAGTTCGATATTATCCCAAGCTTACAAAGCTTCTCTTTTGTGTTTAATCGGCCAAGAATAACAAAACATTCAAAGATCACTATTCGAAAGGGCACAAGACCACTCCATATGCCTTTGAATGCTTCAAAAGTTCTACCGGAACTATTAGAAGCCAACTCTATGGAGAATGATGACATAACTGAGAAGTCGTCTGATTTGTTAGGCGTCTAAATCAGTTGGTCATGGCCTTCCTTTTGTAGAACAACCCTATCAATGATGTTTGAAACAATAGATTGCTTATGGCAATCTCGCAATCTCAATTCTCTACTCCATAAAAGACTCCACTACCATCCAAATCCATCCCAAACACATAAGAAGATACATGAGCATCTTGTTGTAAGCTCAATCTAAAGAGACAGGGACATAGAACTTTAAGGTGGCTTCTCCCCCACCCATAAATCGTGCCAAAAAAGGGTATGAGAACCATCTCCAATCTTCATCCTTACTTTATGAAGAGCTGCAAATTCTGTTCCATGGACCACCAACATAAGAGAGAGAGAGAGAGAGAGATGTTGTGGGTGGTGAAAGATGGTTTTAACCCATATTTGACTTGAACAACTTGCCTGCCATAAAGATTGAGATTCATTCAAGAACCTCCATATCCATTTGAAGAGGAGGATAATATTTTTATGATGAAGGTTGCCAATTCCCAAGCCACTAAGGTGCTTGGGAATTGCGATGATGCCCACGCAACAAGTGACATAGCCTTTTTTGATGAGTTGCCATTCCAAAGAAATCTTCTTTGAAGGGTAATAATTTTTTCAATCACCCCCTTAGGAATGGGAAATAACGACATATTGTAAAGCAGAAGGCTAGAGAGACAGGCCTTTATGAGGGTTATTCTCCCTCCAACAGAGAGGAGGCTACTCTTCCAAGTAGCAAGCTTCTTTTCCTATTTGCCAATAATTGGTCCCAAACACTATTTCGAGAAACATTGCCTCCAATAGGGAGGCCTAGCTATATGAAAGTAGGTTCCCTACCTTACAAAGAAGATGATTAGCAAAGGCTTTCAATTGATTGGCATTCACATTAACTCCAAGAAGTGAACGTTTGTGAAAATTCACTTGCAATACCGATGCCAATTGAAATAGGATCAAAGTCTTCTTGATGTTTGATAGGTATTCCAAATTTGGAGGACAAAATATGATAGTGTTGTCCGCATATTGGAGGTGAGTGATCTTGAAACCATTGTGACAAATTTTTATCCCTTCCCATAGGCTCAACGACACTGCTTTGTTGATGAGAAGATTGAGTGGTTCCGCAATGAGATCAAAAAGAAAAGGTGATAATGGATCACCTTGCCTCAATCCATAATGGAGCTTTATAGGTGATGTTGGTGATCCATTAATTAATGCTGAAGTTGTCGCCAGAATCACGCGTGCCTTAATCCATTTTCACGACTTCCTAGGAAAGTTCATTTTTCTCAAAGTCCATTTGATGAAATCCCATGCCACACTATCGAATACCTTGTGAAAGTCTAATTTGAGTATGGTAGCTTCGATTCTATTTTTCTTGCATGAATCAGTGACTTCGCCTACAATGGGAGCCCCATCATAAATTTGTCTGCCTTTGATGAAAGAGGATTGGTGAGGCCCTACAAGAAAACTCATGACTTGTTGAAGCCTTCTCATAATGAGAAACTAATTAATTAGTTTACTTTTATGAAGGGACGATTTACTCATTTAAATTAACGCGATTACAATTGTGAACAAGTGGAGTTACTCGTATGATTAAATAAGGTTCCTCGTATAAATAAATGAGTTTGTTTATGAGATGAAACGAGGTTACTCATAAATTAAATGACATTACTTGTATGACTAAATGAGAAAATGAGAAACTAGTCAATATGAATGAATAAGTTTACTCTTATGAATGAATGAGGTTACTTGTATGAATAAATAAAATTACTCATATGAATAAATGGGGATTATTTTTGTGAATAATTGGAGTTACTCGTATGATTAAATAGGATAGTCCTATGATTAAATGAGGCTACCCGCATCAACGAATGAGATTACTTGTATGAATATATGGGGTTACTTTTGTGAACAATTAGGGTTACTCGTACGATTAAATAAGGTTATCGGTATGATTATAAGTTTGTGTAATGAATAAATGGGGTTACTCATAAAATTAAACTAGCTAGGTTACTCAAATGATTAAAAGAGGTTACTAATATAAATAAACAAGTTACTCTAAAAACTAAACGAGGTTACTGCAATAAATAAATGGGGTTAGTCATATAATATTTTAGAATACACACAACAATAAAAGGTTACTCTTATAACAAAATTGGGTTACTATTATAAACAAAGGGATAAATTAATCAAGTCACTCTTATAGTTACCCCTTCTAAAGCACAATCTGAAAAGTGGAAACCTAGATTCACACTAAATCATTCACCTTTTTGGTTGTTCACTTGTTAATAAAATCTCTTCACATCTTCACTTTGACCAGAATTGCATGATATTGATAAGTCCATCATAATATCATAACAATTACTAGTACATAATATTTTACTCTAAAAAAATTATCCCTTTCTTTATTATAATAAACCCTTGGCTTTGCTCTTGTTTTTTCTTCTCCTTTAACTTTTCCATCAATTACAACAAATGAGAGTAAAAACACCTCCAATTTCAATAATTTTGGCCACCGGCGAGTTGCACTTGGGACAAGAGGATTGACGACTTAAGAGACGAGGAGAGGGATGTGACTGAGGAAGAAATCGAGGAGGGAGTAGGAATTCTCTATGTAGTTTTTGCCTAGGCATTATTATGTACGAGGCGATAGGTGTAGTCGGCCACATATAGGAATTTGTAGTATAATTAAATTGTGCGTGTGAATGAGAAAAACAAAAGGGAACTATCGTAATATTTGAAAAATTACTTCAAAAATAATTTTAAGACTGACATGACGATTTTTCAGATAGAATAGAATAGTAAGTCGATATGTTTTGTACATAGATTTGATAATATAGATAATTTTACTAAGAAGTAGAACTATAATGTTAGGTTTTATAAATAAGGCAACGAATTAAATCAATAAATAACAAGATCTCATGCATATACATATGATAGAATCGACACATATAATTGATACCTTTGAAGCGTACCTTTCCTTTGCTAGATTTCACCATCAAATGAAGAACTCCAATGTGTAGTTTCTCTAAAAGTATCCACACAACACAATAGTATCACAACGTCTTGATAGTTTAGAGCAACGAAAGACAAAACCAAGTCCAATTATAGATCAACCGAACACCTAGTGTTTGATTCTAGTTCTAGGTGGGAAAGAGGGAAAGACATATGAGGCATGAGCGCTTCACATGAGTTCCGCTTATTCTACCCAAACTCACGCCTCACTCTTTTCTTATATCACGTTGTTTTCTCCTTTCTTTTGCTTGGTTATTTCTCGAATAAAACCCATTAAAACAAACACAATCTCCTTGACTATAACTTGGACTCAATCAAAACCATTAGTCCAATTATACTCTACTCCACACGCCTAATATGGCCTTTTGTGGCCATCGGGCTTAATCTTTGCAAACCCAATTCAAATTATGTCCCAAATAATTATAGTTAAATTTATATATATATATATATATATATATATATATATATATATATATATATATATATATATATGTGGTGTGTGTGTGTGTGTGTGTGTGTGTGTGTGTGTGTGTGTGTGTGTGCGCGTGTGTGCGTGTGTGTGTGTGTGTGTGTGTGTGTGTGTGTGTGTGTCCCAAATACTTATAGTTAAATGTTTATATATATATATATGTGTGTGTGTGTGTGAGAGAGAGAGAGAGAGACAGAGAGAGAGAGAGAGAGAGTTCATATGAGAATGCATACTTACATGAGAAATGAGAATGAATTTTAAGCGCTATAACTCTTATGAATAAATGATGTAACTCTAATGAAAAAGTGATGTAACACCAAAAAAAGAATACGAGAAAAAAATTAAAAAAAGAATTTTTTGGGTTTAAATTTTTTTGAGAGAGTATGACTCTAATGAACCAGTCTTGTTACTCTAATCCAATCATGTGGCTGAGATTCCTTCTCATTTCTCATGTAAGCATCATTCTCATGTGATCTCGCCCCTATATATATATGGGGTGAATGGATATAGCATTAGTTGGTACATGAAGACACACTCTATTGAAATATTATTCAATGGATAAGAACAAAATTCATTTTGTTTTCGTTTTGGAATCAAAGAAAAGAAAGATATGTAAAATGGATTTTTTATATTGTGATTTGAAATAAATGTTTTCTCCTTTCTCGGAGAAAGAGACTCGCTAATCTATTCCTATGGAAGACTTAGGAACACAAAGATTTAATCGGAAGTATCGACAAATTCATACTGAGTTTAAAGAAATAAAAAATAAAGGTCAATTGTTCCAATTTAACCTCTACTAAATTTGAATAACGGAATATAGCCGGTATAGTCATGATTCGATAGGTGAGGTCCACTTACTTTTTTATTTATTGATTTCGAATCTTTCTGTTAGTAGGATATAGTTATAGTTGTTGATTCAAGAAACAACTTATCTTATCATTATAATATAATGAATATTAGTCCAACTTTATAGCTATTATAATATAACTTAGAAAAAATTGACAAGAACAATCCCAACTATGGGCGTTCCGCCATTTTCAATCCCAACTAACGATTATTTCTGAGCAGTCCCAACTATGCATCATTTTCTACAATATTGGTGCTAGTTAACCAATTACTTGTTTAATAGGTTATTTTTTAAAAAAAGTTTCTTAAATATGTTATCTACCCCATCCTCTCTCTCACCTCCCTCCCTCCTCTGCCTCCTTTCTCCTCCCACACCTGAAATCCCCTCCCCTGCCACCCCTACAATTAGCTGCTCTAAAGAACCAACGTAAATCACAACAATCCATCTCTTGTATACAGCTTAAAGTAGGGATGAGGGTGGAGATGGGGGTAAATAACTAAAAATAAATTAAGAAAGAAGCACAATCCCATTTTTAAGAGATCCCATTTACTTCACCATTAATTCAACCTAGCATTGATGGTTTTAATGCTCTTTTCTTTAAAAGATGCTGGCACATTATTAAACATGATGTTTATAGTGGTGTGAGGGAGTTCTTTGAGAAAGCCTATCTTCATAAACCAGTTAACAACACTGTCGTTACACTGGTGCCCAAAGTCACACAAGCTGTTTGTGCTAAAGACTTCATCCCAATAGCTTGTTGTACTCTCCTATATAAAATTATATCTAAGATTCTCACCCATAGGATGCAAACTGTGATGCATGAGGTGGTTGATGAGTCTCAAGCTGGGTTTATCCCTGATAGATATATTGCTGATAACATTCTTGTTATTTCACTATTTTGATAATGACATATAATTAATGTTTACATTTTATTAGTTTAATTCGGTTTTTAGGTTCCTTGTTAGAAGTAACTTGTTTATGTCTTAGTTCTAGTTCTCTAGTTTGTTTTTTTGTTATTTATTTTATTTGTCTAGTTTTAATACGGATAAATGTTCTTAAGGTTCACAAATAAAATGGTAAATATTTTATGAAGGTTTGATTAAGTATTTAATCGAGTTTAAAATTATTTATTATTTACTGTGTTATCCCATTTATATTATGGTGATAACTAATGAAATATATGAAGATTTCATAATATCTTGTTTAGTGAAATGTATGCGCAGCATTGATGTTTTCCTAGAAATATGGAGCCGCCAAACATTAACCTAAGAAGCAGCGCCAACAAAGTGAACGTTGAGGTACTTCCTAGAATTTAGGAACCACAACAACCTAACTGTATGTAAGCCGTGTGATAATGGAGAAGTGGCTGAGATCATGGAGAAGATCGTGGAAGCCCAACAAACTTAACTGCCAACGGATAGATTACAACGGACAAAATGGAGAAGTGGCTAAGAGGACGTGTGTTCATGGAGAAGAACATGGAGAAATTCGTGGAGAAGAAATCAAGTAAACAGGTCTCTACAAATAGATGTTTGTAATGATCTTTTAGAATAACTTTCAGAATGTAATGTAATATTCTTAGTGAAAGTTTGCTCGGTTTTTCTTCTTCTTAGACATTGATGTATTATAGATTGGGTTGAGAGAATCAAAATCTGTAATCATTCTTGAGAGAAAGAGAGAAAGAGAAAGAGAAGAGAGAAAGAGAAAAGACTTCGAGTGAAGTCAAGGGAGAAGTCAACTGTTCAGGGGGAACAGGCTGACTGGGAACAAGTTCCTAGAGGAACAGAGTTGGTCCAAGTTTAGGTTGTACAAAAGAGAGTCTTTTGGCCTAAAAGTGATTAAAGAGAATTGAGTCAAAATCCTAGTGGTCAAGGTTTTTCTTCCTATTGGGCCTAGGAAGTTTTCCTTGTAAAAATCTTGTGTTCCTAGTTCTTTCTTTATTCATGCAATTAGTTCCTTCTTACTTATTCATTCTTTTATTTCCGCAAAAAGTAACTAAACCCCCCCTCTTGTAGTTGCTTAAGTGTTCGTCCAAGACTAACAATTGGTATCAGAGCCTAGTTCCTCCAAAATCAGTTAACACTGAGGAGCTAGTTCCTGGAAACGATGAACACATCAGGAGAAAGATTGGAAGAAGGTTACTCAACTCAGCGTCCACCCATGTTTAATGGCAAGTATTACCCATACTGGAAGAACGTATGGAAATCTTCATCAAGGCCGAAAACTATCAAGTTTGGAGAGTAATAGAGATTGGTGACTTCGAAGTCACAGAGAAAAATGAAAAAGGTGAAGACTCCCTAAACTCTCCCAAATTTGATAAAGAGACTTCGACAAAATGGAGATGAACAACTTGGCAAGAAAATTCTTCACTGTGGTCTTGGTCCCCATGAACACAATCGAATCATGGGATGCAAGTCAGCCAAGCAAATGTGGGAACTTCTTCAAGTTACTCATGAAGGAACAAGCAAGTCAAGCGATCGAAGATTGACATGCTCATGCACAAATATGAGCTATTTCAAATGAAACCTAAGGAGTCTGTTCAAGAGATGCTCACAAGATTCTCCAACATCATAAATGAGCTTGAATCTCTAGGAAAGATCATCACCCCCGAGGAACAAGTACGTAAAGTTCTACGAAGTCTTCCTCAGGATGAAAAATGGATGGCAAAGGTCACTGCCTTGCTTGAAATTAAAGATTTCACCACATTCAATATCGAGCAACTTTCCGGCTCCTTGTTAACTCATGAAATCCATCTAGGAACTCATGAAGTTGACTCTAATAGACCTAAGGCCTTGGCTCTCAAGTCCGATGATCGAGGATTCAGATACTGATGATGAAGAAGCAGCACTGATCGTGAAAAGATTCAAAAAGTTCTTCAACAAGAACTACAAAGGGAAGAACATGAAAAAGCCTGGAAAGTTAAGCTGCACAAGTGTGGAAGTCCGGATCACTTCATAAAAGAATGCCCTCTCTGGGAAAATGAAAAGGCAAAGGCAAAGTACAAGGAGAAGGGAAAGGAACAACAAAAACCTTTCTCAAAAGTTGATATGAGAAGGGCCATGGTAGCTGCCTGGGGAGAATCGATCAGACGAGGAGCAGGAACAACCAGAAGAGGAGACAGCACACTTATGTCTCATGGCAAAAACAGACGAAGAAGAAGACTTGCCAAACAACAAGGTACGCATAAATGTTATAGAAGAAGAGTTAAAAGAACTTTCAAAGAATCAACTAATAAAACTACTTTTGGAAACCTTAGATGACTACAAGGCATCTTGTGTTAGAGAAGAAAATTTAGAAAAAGCCTTGGAAGTCACCATAGGACATTCAAATTGGTTTAAAACAGTGAATGCAAACATTGAAGAAAGATTCTTTGAAGTATTTGATGAAAACCGACAAATGAAAATTACTTCTTGAATATGGAAATGGCTGAATTGAAACTATTTGTTCCTGAAGGAACCAGTTCCTCTATAAATACAAGATCCGAGTTCGAAAATTAAAATTCGAACATGAAAAAGTTTTGAGTAAATATCTTGTACTTAAAGAGAAAATGGAACTTCAAGAACGACTCTTCCTGATCCACAAGTTGGATACAAAAATATAAAAATGAAGGAAGAAGTGGGCTAGGTTTCAATCACAAGAAGAAAAACAAAATGAAAAAATATGTTGATCTTCCAAGCAGCCGAATATGCTCTTACTGTGGGAACAGTGGACACTTAGTGTCTGACTGTTCCTCCAGAGAAGAACATATTGAAATGAATACCCACTTAATAAAACAAGTTTGGAAAGCTAAGAGAAATATTAGCCCAAAGAGGAACCCAAGTAAACTGGGTTCCTACCACGACTGATTGCTTTGATGCAGGCTAAAGTGAGGGGGAACAACCTGTGGTACCTCGAAGCGGTTGTTCTAAACACATGACAGGAGATAAAGAGAAATTCCTCTCGCTTTCAGCCTATGATGGAGGAACTGTGACCTTTGAGACAATCTTACCGGTAACATAGTTGCAATGGGAAGGTAGGAAAGTCAAGTCACATTCCATAGACAATGTATTTTTGGTCGAGGGTTTAAAACATAATCTGCTTAGTATTTCTCAATTTTGCGACAAAGGGAACAGTGTAAATTTTACTGATGAACATTGTATAGTAAGCAATACAGGAACAGGTACCAAAATTCTAGAAGGAACAAGGAAAGGGAACACCTATGTTGTTGATCTCAACCTTGTTCCTAGGAACAATCTAACATGTTTAAGTGCCGTTGATGAATGAACCACTTCTTTGGCATAAAAGATGTGGTCAGCAAGCATGACATTACTCCAGAAGCTAAGTGGTAAGGACTTGGTGATTGGATTACCAACTATCAAAGCTCAAACCATGAAGTTTGTGGACCTGTGCAAAAGGTAAACAAGTTAGATCCTCGTTCAATCAAAGAAAATGGTAAGCTCACAAAGTCCCCTTGAATTGATTCATATGGACTTGTGTGGCCCTGTTCGAATCCAAAGTCGATCTGGTAAGAGATATGTACTTGTAATAGTTGATGATTTTTCAAGATACACTTGGGTTATTTTTCTTCATAGCAAAGATGAAACATTTGAGAATTTGTTAACTTTGCTAAAAGAACTCAAAGAATAAGTGGTTTTAAGATTAAGCACTTGCGTTCTGATCATGGAAGAGAGTTTGAAAACTCAAATTTGATGAGTTTTGCAGGCATGAAGGTCTGATCACAACTTCTCAGCTCCTAGAACCCACAACAAAATGGCGTGGTAGAACGGAAGAATCGCACTTTGGAGGACATGGCAAGAACGATGTAATTAGCAAGCAATCTTCCGAAGAATTTCTGGGCGAAGCAGTGAATACGGCATGCTATATATCAATAGAGTCATGCTAAGACCTATACTTAAAGACCCCTTATGAGCTACTTAAAGGAAGAAAACCCAATATCTCATACTTTAGAGTCTTTGGTTGTAAATGCTTTGTACATAATAATGGTAAAGACAATTTAGGAAAGTTTGATGCTAGAAGCGATGAGGTTTATTGGATATGCTTTAAGTAGTAAGGCATATAGAGTTTACAACAAATAAACAATGTGTGTTGAGGAAAGTATCCATGTATTTTCGATGAAACTAACTCTCTGCAGGAACCAAGTCATGAAAATGACTTTGAAATAGGACTGACTCGTATTGAGGAGTCAGTAAACATTGATGAGGAACTAACACCTGCAGGTAACGACAAAAAGCATATTTCTGAAGAAGAGATAGCTGTTCCTGATCCTGTTATACAGGAGGAACAGGCACCAGAAATTCATCCAGAGACGAGACGAATGAAGCTCCTCAAACTGGAGGAGCAGAGACAAGAAGATTGAACCAAGACCGTGGAAACACTTAAAATCCCATCCATTGGATTTAATAGTAAGTGATATTGAAAAGGGAACTCAAACGAGATCCCAACTGAAAAATTTTGTGCTTTCCATGCCTTTTTGTCTATGACAGAACCACGAGATCACAATGATGCCCTACTGGAGTCTGACTGGATAAACGCCATGCAAGAGGAACTGAATGAGTTCCAGGGAACAAGGTCTGGCACCTTGAGACCAAGCCTAAAACCAAAAGGTAATTGGCTAAAATGGGTCTTCAGGAACAAGCTAGACGAGCATGGAACAGTCATAAGAAACAAAGCCAGACTCGTAGCCAAAGGGTACAATCAACAAGAAGGTATTGATTTGATGAAACCTTTCCCTGTAGCAGAATAGAGCAATAAGAATTTTGATTGCCTTTGCATCATTCATGGGTTTTAGGTTGTCAGATGGACGTCAAATGTGCCTTTTTAAATGGATATTTGATTGAAGACGTCTATGTGGAACAACCTCCTGGTTTTGAAAACCCGGATCTTCCAAACATGTCTATAAGCTAGATAAAGCTCTTTATGGGCTTAAGCAAGCTCCTAGATCATGGTATGAAAGACTTTCAAAATTCTTACTTTCTAATGATTTTAAAGAGGCAAAGTTGATAGGACCCTGTTCCTTCGATCCAAAGGAACAGACATCCTAGTGGTTCAGATTTATGTGGATGATATAATTTTTGGTGCAACTAACGAATCTCTTTGTAAAGAATTTGCTGAGTTAATGCGTAGTGAATTTGAAATGAGTATGATGGGAGAATTAAACTTCTTTCTTGGTTTGCAAATCAAGCAAACTGAAAGAGGAACAATGATCCATCAACAAAAATACGTAAAAGAGTTATTGAAAAAATATGGAATGGATCAAGCAAAAACAAACCATACTCCTATAGGAACGTGTACAAGGTTAGATGAGGATCAAAGTGGTAAGTCCGTAGATCAGAAACTCTATAGAGGTATAATTGGCTCCTTACTTATCTAACTGCAAGTAGGCCTGATATATCCTTTAGTGTTGGTTTATGTGCAAGATTCCAATCAAATCCTAAGGAATCCCATTGACAGCTGTTAAAAGGATTCTTAGATATTTGAAAGGAAGTGATGATCTTTGCTTGTTCTATCCTCGAAGTGACATCTTTGATCTTGTAAGCTATTCCGATGCTGACTATGCTGGAGACTTGGTGAATCGCAAAAGACATCTGGTATTGTCCAGTTCCTAGGATCAAGCTTGGTTTCTTGGAGCTCAAAGAAACAAATACCGTTGCTCTTTCCACAGCAGAAGCTGAATACGTGGCTGCTGCTGCATGTTGTTCTCAAGTATTGTGGATCAAGCAACAGGTACGTGACTTTGGCATAAAATTCAAGTGTGTTCCTATATTTGTGACAATACTAGTGCTATTTGATTTCGAAGGATCCAGTTCATCACTCTAGAGTCAACATATTCACATTAGACATCATTTCCTAAAAGACAATGTAGAGAAAGGGTTAGTCAAAGTTGATTTCTGTCCTACTGAAAATCAAATAGCTGACATATTGACTAAACCTCTATCTAGGGACAGGTTTGAAAAGATACGCTTGGAACTAGGAATGATAAAATTGTTTAAATGTCACATGATATGGTTTCCCCCAAATTGTTTCTTACTAAGTATGTACTGCAATCTTCATGAATTAATTTTCATACACCTAGGGTCAAGTATAAGGACTCACATATGTCTCTGAATATTACCCTTAGTGTCCTTACACATATTTGGTATGCTTGTAGTTTGTATATTATGGACGAAATTTTATCATATGCAAGAGTAAATTTTTTTCAAAATTTCCTTGTTTCTTTTCTTTTCACACCTTCCGTCCAAAAATTAAACACATCACTCTGAATTATGCCCAAAATTAAGCGTTCAATTAATCTAGGTTAAGAGGAGTAACTTCATTAATTGCCTTCCGAAAACCCATAAACCGCTTCATTAAACCAATCCTTCCACTTCTTTTCACATGGCATCATGATTACTTTATAAACCTAACACATCAAATCACTGACCCTTCACTATTTCTCACACATCAACTCAAGTCTCTCTCTCTCTCTCTCTCCTAATTCTCATCTTCAACCTCACAAAATCTCTGTCAACATGTCTTCCAAAACTCAAACCTCTGATGCACATGCAAAATTACCGAAAGAGAAACCACCATCTCCTGAAGAAGAAAGTGCTCAAGAATCCTCCAAGAATGACGCAGATTCTTCTGGGTCAAAAACGACATCTTCTTCACCAATCTCTCTCCCCGGAAAAGGAAGATGATGATCAGGAAATTGAAAGTGAACAAGAACAAGAACTTGTTGTACTTACAAAAAGAGGTAAGAAAATAAAATCTTCACAATTTCTTGTGGGTTTTTGTGTAGACATTGCATGGTGCAAAAAGTCTAAATGGAATGAGTTGTTGAAAATTTTAAAATTTCAGAAGTGGTTGAAAATTGTTAGCATAGATGAGGGTCTTTATGAAAAGGAGATGAAAGAATTTTGTTCTGGGTTTGCAATAACAGAGGGTGTGTGTGTGTCGCTTGTTAATGGGTCAGTTGTTACAATCACTGAGAAGAAACTTGGGGACTGGTTTGATATTCCGAATGAGGGTTATAAGGATTACATTAAGGGAAGGCTAAGTTAAACATAAATGGAGTCAATAATGCCAAAATTCTTGCCTTCTTTAACGGCATTCTAATGCTTTATCTTTAGATCAAAAGGAGTTGTCTCCATTTCATAAGCTGCTGTTTCAGTTGGTTTGGCGTTTTATTTTACCTCGCTCTTCCAAAAGAACCCAGGAGCCTAATGGATCTTTCCATTATGTATTGCCTTGCTGAAAACATCAAAATCAACCTTCCCTCACTGATCATAGCCCATCTCTCTCACTGCATTACCCACAACACCAAAGTGGGTTATGGTAATCTTCTGTCCTATGTATTCAAACAGTGTAAGGTTAAACTCTCTTCCAGCCCCTCCTTTTCTCTTGAGCCCGAAAATTATCTTACAAAAGAAACTTTATCAAGACTAAGTTTGAGGTTGGTGAATGAGAAGCTAGAGTGTGAGAGAGAAGAAACTCCGGTTAAGGTTGAGGTAGGGAGTAAAAGAAAGTTGGATGAAGAAGGGGTTGCCAGTGGGTCTGTCAGAAAAAGCCAAAGGTTGGCTGGGTCCAAGTTCCAGAAGGAACAGGATCAAGGTGAAACTGTCTTTATTCACCTAGATTCTGATCATGTTCCTTCTACTGCGTGGATTTCCCTTTACTTTCTACAACTGGACTTAACAAGATGCTCCGGGAGATTCAGGATTCTTTGACCCTCCTACACACCAAGATCAATGCAATTGAAGCTATTGTTCATGTTCTCGACTCTCAGCAGCAGGATCAACTACTTGCACTCAAGAATGCTGATACTGGGATCAGGAACAAGGTGGATGGTGTGCTTTCCAAGATAGATTCGGTGGTCTCCTCTCTCTTCAAACGAACCAAATCCTAACTTCTCTTATCTTTGGCCTTTGAACAATTTTTTTGGGTGTAATTATTAAACACTCTTTTGGATTCACTTTTTATGTCCTTCTGAGACATATGAAGTACCTTTAATATTTTCTTTGCTTTCTTCATTTTCTTTCTCATTACTCTGCATATTGATTGATTTTTGCTGTCCCTAATACTTCTTTCTGCTTGCCTATTATGCTTGTGTATTTGGATGGCTAATATTATGAGATATCTGTTTGAGAACTTGCTTGGTGCCTAGACTGCTGACTCTCTAGTGCTGCAGGTACAACATTTGGTTTTGATAATGACAAAGGGGGAAGAGATAAAGTGTGTACACAAAAACAAAATTTTTGTCAAAGTTCCTTGTCTATTCTGCTTGTCTCTGTTCATTCCTACCTATGTTGCTCCTATTCCCAGTCTATAATGTTGTTTACACTAGGTTAGTTTGTGTGTAGTTTTTTTTAGTTGCTTTTCAAACAAAAACAAAAACCTTAAAAAAATTTTTTAATTAATTGTCATAATCAAAAAGGGGGAATATTGTTATTTCACTATTTTGATAATGACATATAATTAATGTTTACATTTTATTAGTTTAATTCGGTTTTTAGGTTCCTTGTTAGAAGTAACTTGTTTATGTCTTAGTTCTAGTTCTCTAGTTTGTTTTTGTGTTATTTATTTTATTTGTCTAGTTTTAATACGGATAAATTCTTAAGGTTCACAAATAAAATGGTAAATATTTTATGAAGTTTGATTAAGTATTTAATCGAAGTTTAAAATTATTTATTATTTACTTGTGTTATCCGATTTATATTATGGTGATAACTAATGAAATATATGAAGATTCCATAATATCTTGTTTAGTGAAATGTATGCGCAGCATTAATGTTTTCCTAGAAATATGGAGCCGCGAAACATTAACCTAAGCAGCAGCGCCAACAAAGTGAACGTTGAGGTAGTTCCTAGAATTTAGGAACCACAACAACCTAACTATATGTAATGCGTGTGATAATGGAGAAGTGGCTGAGATCATGAAGAAGATCGTGGAAGCCCAACAAACTCAACTGCCAACGGATAGATTACAATGGACAAAATGGAGAAGTGGCTAAGAGGACGTGTGTTCATGGAGAAGAACATGGAGAAGTTCGTGGAGAAGAAATCAAGTAAACAGGTCTCTACAAATAGATGTTTGTAATGATCTTTTAGAATAGCTTTCAGAATTTTATGTAATATTCTTAGTGAAAGTTTGCTCGGTTTTTCTTCTTCTTAGACATTGATGTATTATAGATTGGGTTGAGAGAATCAAAATTTGTAATCATTCTTGAGAGAAAGAGAGAAAGAGAAGAGAGAAGAGAGAAAGAGAAAAGACTTCGAGTGAAGTCAAGGACAAGTCAACTGTTCAGGGGGAACAGGCTGACTGGGAACAAGTTCCTAGAGGAACAGAGTTGGTCCAAGTTTAGGTTGTACAAAAGAGAGTCTTTTGGCCTAAAAGTGATTAATGAGAATTGAGTCAAAATTCCTAGTGGTCAAGGTTTTTCTTCCTATTGGGCCTAGGAAGTTTTCCTTGTAAAAATCTTGTGTTCCTAGTTCTTTCTTTATTCGTGCAATTAGTTCCTTCTTACTTATTCATTCTTTTATTCCCGCAAAAAGTATGAAAATCTCTCCAACTACAATTCACCCCCCTCTTGTAGTTGCTTAAGTGTTCGTCCAAGACTAACAATTCTATTAGCTACTGAGTTGATAAAAGGATACTCCAGAAAACATATTTCACCAAGATGTGTTATTAAAGTGGATATAAAAAAAGGCATATGATTCAGTGGAGTGGCCCTTCCCGGAGTAGATGTTGCTTGAGCTTGGGTTCCCTACAATTTTTGTGGGATGGATTATGGGATGTGTTAGAAGTGTGTCGTACTCAGTAGTCATAAATGGTGTTCCCTCTGTTCCTTTTAATGCCAAGAAGGGCTTAAGGCAAGGAGACCCTCTATCTCCTTTTTTTGTTTGCTCTAAGTATGGAATATCTTAGCAGATGTCTGAAGGAACTTAAAGAGGATCCCAACTTCAACTTTCACCCTAAATGTGAGAGGATTTAACTTAATCATCTCTCGTTTGAAGATAACTTGTTGATGTTTGCTAGGGCTAATGTTAGCTTTGTGGTTAAGATTATGGATGATTTTAAGAAGTTCTCTGAGGCCTTAGGGTTAGTTGCTAGTGTTGAGAAGAGTAACATATACATTGCTGGTGTGACAAAGGATGAGTGCCAATTGATTGCAGATTTTGTTAACCTTCCTATTGGGAGTCTTCCCTTTAAATACCTTGGAGTACCTCTTGCTTCCAAGAAGTTAAACACCTCCCAATGCAAAGTATTAGTTCAAAAAAATCACAGCTCGAGCTCAGAGTTGGATGACAAAACATCTAAGTTATGCTGGAAGGCTTCAACTGATTAGAAGTATCTTGAGTAGCATGCAGAATTATTAGGCTCACATCTTCCTCCTTTCAAAGAAAATTATTAAAGCAATTGAAGGGGTGTGTAGGAAGTTTCTATGGACTGGTCAAGTTATGGATTCTAGAAAAGCTCCTGTTGCCTGGCAGACTCTCTGCAATACTAAGGTGTCAAGGGGATGGAGTTTGATCATGGCAAACTAGAACAAATCTGCTATGCTAAAGCTCCTTTAGGCAATTACTTTTAAACCTGATAAGCTGTGGGTTAGATGGATAGTTGCTTACTATTTGATAAGGCAGGATGTTCATAGTGTTGAAATTAACAACAATATGTCTTGGAATATGAGAAAAGTCCTAAAGTCCAGAGAGCTTCTTGGACAGGTGGGGAACTGGGAGAATGTGATGCATCAGGGCAAATTCAGCATTTAAAAAGCATACAAGATAATTCAAGGTGAGGTGCAGAAAGTAGATTGGAGAAGACTTATCAGTAACAATGGAGCAAGCCCGAAAAGCAAGTTCATTGTTTGGTTAGCTGTTCAAAATAGATTACCTACTATTGACAGAATTAGTAGGTGGAATATTACTTGTCAAATGCAATGCAGTCTGTGCACTAATTGCAATGAATCCATCCATCATTTGTTCTTTGAATGCAGCTATGTTGTGCATGTGCATGTTAAGTTTTGATGATGAAAAATAATATAATATGTTAGTTTTGATGATGAAAAATAATATAATATGTTATGGTATGAAAGTTTGTGACAGATGTTTGAGAAAGGTATAAATAAATGAAGACTTTGAAGAAATGAAGAATCAAGATTGAAGTCCGAGTTTATATTCCTAAGTTTAGTTACTATATTGAGTTGTAATATGCTAGGACTAGGTGATATATTATGTGCCGAAAAAATAGTAATATAAAGTTAGGATAATTGTTATTTTCTTAGAGATAAGGAAATATATAATTATGTTAATTTTATATAACTATATAAAAAGAAAAGGATATTCGAAAAGCAAGTTTATTAAAAAAAATAAAGTTTTAATAAAAACGTTTTATAAAAGAATGTTTCATTAAAACGTAATTTTGAAAAAACCGAGTATAAAATTTTTTTTGATAAAAAAAATAAGGTTTTCGAAAATAGTTTTTAGAAAAAAGAATTTTCGAAATAAAACAAAGAGTATGAGATAAAAAGAAAGTCCATTGGTTATCAAAGATATATATAAACATTGATTTAAGGAAAACTTATCTTTTTAGAATTGAAGATAAAGATGAAAAAGGATAAAGTTTGTTTTTCTAAAAAGGAAAGTTTTATCCCTTAAATTAAAGAGTAGAAGATAAATATTTTTTGAAGGATTTTCAATCAATCCTTATCCCTTAAATTAAGGAGTAACAGATAAATATATTTTGAAGGATTTTCGTCCACACCATGTACTATAAAAGGGTTTATAATTCATTCTCATAACTACTAGAGTTAGTAGTAAGGGAATTCTTATTGTATCAAGAGGTTGATATTTTAGGATTTAAAGAAATAAAAGAGTTTTTGTTTCTTGTTGACGTAGATCTCAGAGGTGAGATTGAACCACGTTATATCTTGAGTTTGAGTATTGATTTAATATAGTTTTAGTATTAATTTTCGCAAAAACTCAAAACAGAAATTTACAAGCGTTTCACACAGTGTCTGGCACTGTGCCATAACATAGGTTTTGCGAAAATCGATTAGATTTCGTCACTCAATTCAACCCCCGCCTTCTTGAGTGTCACCTTATGTTCCAACAAGTGGTATCAGAGCAGGCTATTCTCATAAGATTAATCTCTAGAGAATAGAAATCATGAACATGCAACACGACTCTCGATAAAGACACTCAAAGTGTCCAGTTTTCAATGGAAAGGACTATGGATGGTGGAAAGCTAGGATGAGGATCTACATTCAAGGATTGGACTATGAATGCTGTAAAATCATAAGGAAAGGACTGATCCTTATCCAAACCAAAGATGTCGAAGGAGAGATGGTCGATAAAGATGAAGATGACTACAACTCTGTTGACTATGCAAAAGCCGAAAAAAACTTCAAAGCTATGAGTATTCTCCAATATGGAATTGGACCCAATGAGTACTCAAGGATCTCGGCTTGTACTACAATACAGCAAAATAAATATGGGACACGCTGGAATCAGCCCACGAAGGTACGAATGAGGTAAAACAATCTAGAATAGATTTGCTTGTCCAACAATATGAATTGTTTACTTTGAATAAGGACGAATCTATTAAAAAGATGTTCACTAGATTTACACTAATTACTAATGAATTACGTTCTCTAGGCAAAACATATACTTCTGAAGATTTAGTGAGAAAGATGTTAAGAAATTTAGCAAATCGATGGCTCCAAAAAATAACCACTATTCAAGAAGCTAAAGATTGGACTAAAATTTCACTGGAACAACTTATTGGATCATTAATGACTCACGAACTTGTCATAGATTCTAAAACTAATGAACCAAAAAGTAAAGGCATAGCCTTGAGAACTGAATTAGAAATTGAAAATAGTGATAGTGATGATAATATTGATTTTCTTACAAGGAAATTTAAAAACTTTCTCAAAAAGGACAAAAACAACAATCCTATAAAAGATGAAAACTTCAAAGGTAAGAGCACAACCTCTAACTTTAAGAAAAGTGCTACTAATTCTGGTTGCTTCAAGTGTGGCGAGTACGATAACATGATAAAGGAATGTCTCTTATGGGATGATGAGAAGCCTAAAGAAAGAAGAGAGCAATGCAAGAAAGAATTTAAAAAAGCTATGATAGCTGTCGTTTGGGGAGATTCGAACTCTGATGAAGAACAGAGCGTAGCATAGTGCCACGAGGTCAAACTATGTCTGAATGATGTACAAACAATACTGAAGAAGGCACTATGCCAGGACGACTCACATCTATGCTTGATGGCTAAAAGTTCGAACCCTCTCGAAGAAGTAGAAGATAGTGAGGTAAGCCTAACATCCTTAAAACCCTCAATTCATCTTCTTTCAAAAAATTAACTTGTCACCTTGCTTGGCAACGTGATTGATGATTGTCAAAACATGAATGTTAATTTTGATATCATGAAAAAGGAAATAAAAAACTTGACCAAGCAAAAGATTGGACTAGAACTAGCATATAAGGACTTATTGAAAGAAAATAAAACACTGATGAAAAGGATTGATGAGAAAGACATCAAGATAAACACACTAAAACACGAAAAATCTCTTGCTGATGACATTGTAAATGGCATAGTGCCATCCACTGTATTCGAAGCTGAAAAATTGAGTCTTGAAAAACAAATTGAAACATTAAATCATGAGTTAGTTGAACTTATGAATTCAAGACAGAAATCTAGGATTGTTCCACTAATGCTGCCTAGTGATGCTAAGTTAAGTGAAGACCTTGACAAAGTTAAAAGAGATTTAGAAATTTCCAGAAAACGAAGTAGTGACTTAAATACCTCAGTCGTATTCATGGAATCACAACTTTCCATTGCTAGAAAGATGCATGAAAAGTGGACTAATGGAATGAATGCTCTAAACTACTTAACAAGCACCACAAACAACATGAACAAAACTGGATTAGGATATACTGGTCAGCAACACAGTGTACAGCACTGTGCCAGAACCTAAGAAAGAGACTTTCGAAAGAGAAAATACGTGGATCTACCTGAATATCTAATTTGCAATTTTTGTGGAAATAATGGTCACTTAATTGATGACTGTAACATTAAGACAAAACATATTGCAAAGAATGTTAAACATGTTACTCAAATATGGGTTAGGAAAGATATACTAGATGCTCAACGAAAGAAAAAGGGACCCAAGCAAATCTGGGTTCCTAAAACTAACAAGTGATCTTTTTGCAGGCAAACGTGAGAGGGAGCAGCCTATGGTATCTTGACAATGGCTGCTCAAGACATATGACTAGTGATAAATCTCAATTCCTCTCACTAGTAGCCTACCATGGAGGGTGTGTTACATTTGGCGATAACAAAAAGGGATAAACAATTGATATTTGAAACGTTGGCAAATCCCTAACACACTCCACAGAGAATGTGATGTTGGTAAGTGGTTTGAAACAAATAATTTGTAAGCATACCACAATTGTGTGATCAAGGTAGTTATGTTGAATTTCATGCATAAATCTTTTACAAGATAACTCGTGGCTTTGGGATTAATTTCTGGAAATTTGTTGAGTATTATGCCTATTGTCCTCCTCCAAATATGTTAATTAGAGAGTTGATGTGTGTTTTTTTTGAATCTTAGTGAGTAAAGGTCAACTTGATATAAAAAGGACTCGTAATGGTCTAATGATGCTTTCCTAATGTCATAATCCTAAGTTGCCGAACTAATGAGCTATATGATCCTAACTTGCCGAATTTTTGAGCTATGTAATGCAAATTCTTTCTCATATAGCAAGCTTGATCTTTAGCCCAATATTCTGATTTTTTATTTATGAGTTTGACATTTGTTCCTCATTATTCTTTATTTTATATGTCTCGCCTTATTCTCATTTCCCTATTATTATCCTTCTTTTCTTCACACATTCATCCAAAAGTTCAACAAATGCTTTTAATCTTGATTAATGGTATATGGAGCATAGACATATTGATAAGATAGTGAAAGAAGAAGACGCATTAGTTAAGGGAGAACATGAAAAGGTTGGAAGAAACACTAATGCTTGAAAGAATGAAAGTATTGTTTCACACTGTGCAGGGCACAGTGCCATGAGATGTATCTAGAAGAAAATGAGGTTCGAATTAACTTATTTCGCCTTTAATATCTTATTGATTAACTCTAGAAATATTGTATGGTCTGACTCTCTTTTCTTAAAACAAAAAAAGAAAGAAAAAGAAAAGAAGAAGAAAAGGAGAGTAAGACACTTGTGTTAGATAAATCTTAGAGTTAAATTCACAGATGAGAAAAAAAAATTATTATCAAAGTTTTGAAGGTCATCATTTTGAATTCCAGTATATTCGAAGATTATTATATTGGACAGGGAATAGACTATTCAGTGGCACAGTACTACACACAGTGCCACAGTGAAGAAAGTCTTATGATGTTTATGAGCGGAAGTTGGAAAGTTGAAAAAAAAAAGGGGTTTAAGCACTTGTTGAGCCAATTGTCATTTCAAATCTTTAAGCTTTCATTACCAATCTCCATCTTACATTCTTTGCTATTAACCATGATCCTTCATGATTATTTCTTACTTCATAAATTCGGATTGTGAGTTGGATTATATTTTTGCTTAATGACTTTGGATTGTAAGTTGGATTATGACATAGCACCAACATCCTTAGTATTTATTGCTTGAGCTACTTGAATTATTTTATTGACTATATCTCACTTTGATTCGCTAAACATGCTGATGCTCTCCTTTTTGATAATGTCAAAGGGGGGAAGATGGGTATAATACTTAGACTATTGAATGAAATCATCTTGGTTACCAAGTTACTTGTGAAAGTATGTGAATTGTATTATGTTACTTTCCCTAATGTGATTATGTGCATGTTAAGTGGGAATGCATACTTTGAGGGGGAAAAGTGATTATTTAATTATTATATTTAGGGTTTGTCATCATCAAAAAGAGGGAATTGTTGTGCATGTGCATGTTAATTTTTGATGATGAAAAATAATATAATATGTTACGGTATTAAAGTTTGTGACAGATATTTGAGACAGGAATAAATAAATGAAGACTTTGAAAAAATGAAGAATCAAGATTGAAGTCCAAGTTTATATTCCTAAGTTTAGTTACTATATCGAGTTGTAACATGCTAGGACTAGGTGATATATTGTGTGCCGAAAAAATAGTGTTACGTAGTAAGAAACTAGTAATGCAATACAACAACTCCCAACTTCAGGTTCTCAATTTGGAGACTTGTGCAACAATGATTGAGCTCGAATTCCGATTCTGAACTTCGATCAGCAACCTGCAAAAAGGGACCCACCATGGAGGTTTGGGTGGTATTTCCCCCTCCGATGCTTAAGTCATATATCAGGGATATGAAGGAACTTTTAGAGAGAGAAAGTAGAGAGAGAGAGAATTTATGGCAGAATAACAGTATTGTGCTCTGAAAAACGTACTTTTTCCCTGAAACAAAGGACTATTTATACTGTTTGGAATGACTGTTGTGCCTTGATGTCACCCTAATTTGGGAGCATCTGATTGGCTAAGCAATAATATGATGACACGTGGTAAGTGCTGATTGGTCAAGACAATTTACCCTTTAGCTGAATCAGGCTTTACTTGTATTGGGCCTAACTACAATTTTAGGGCCACAAGGGAGCTTTCCAGTACACCTTTTCCTCAGAAAAGTTTACTTTAGCCCAAAGAACCTGCAGCCCTTTGTACTTTTCTTTGCCTAAGCGAATGCCACATGTAGGGCTGGGATAGTGCCATGTGTCATCATAGTAGCCCTTAAAAGAGGGAGTTACTTTTTAGGTGCCAAGACGGTTGATCTTCCTCTTTTAACCGACCTGGAACTGCCATTCCCTTTTTCAAAAGAGAGGCGCCATTTAATTTGCCGGTCTCCAAAGGTCAACCTTTAAGTGCAACGGTTATTTTTACCGGATGAGGGGGTCATTTTCACCCCTCTATAAATATGTGACTTTGTCGTTTCTGAAATCATTTTAACATCGCTGAGAAATTTTCTAGAGAGAGAGACTCTGCAATTTTTACTGAGCTTTTTAGAGAGAGAATTTACTCCCGTCCGAGCTCTTGCAAACTGCTATTGCACTCGTCCGAGATTTCAATTCGTCCTTGACATTCATCTAAGCTTTCTCTACAGGTATTTCCTTAATTCTTCTTCTTGTTTTTTCACGCATATTTTAAGAAAATGAGTTCGTCTTCTTCATCGAATAAACCCGGCCGCTCAAGGGTTGGTACTAGCCCTAGAATAGAGGGCCTGTCTTCTTCGGCATCTTTTAGAGTTGGACCTATCTTGGCTGGACATGCATTCTTTTTCTTTTGTCATGGACGGCAAAGTCAGACGACCTAGTCTTTACCTGTGCAAGGTAATCTGGCGCGCGTCAAGCAAACAGCTCGTATCAGACGAGGAGTTAACCTGCCGGCCTCCAGCTCAGAAATGGAGGCATCTACTGGACGGATTCTCGCTGAGGGAGAACGTGAAGTCCAAAGTGCTGGTCCGGTAAACCCTAGCCCTTCTCCTGAACTCGTCCAGGAGGAATCAGAAGTTCGAGGCTCTCTCGATCCTAGTCCGTCCAAACATAGGACGGTTGCTAATGAGACGAAGAAGACTAGTTCTTCCCATCCGGCTAGCGATTCAGAGGAGCCGTCTACAACTTCTTCTGAAATAAGGCGCCGGCTAGGTCCTCTTTCTGACCCTAGATTCATCTTGGCCGATAATTCTTGGCTGGGACGAGTAAGATCCGACCTTAGACCTTTCTCTGTGGCCATGCCTATGACGGGTTACCGATTCGTCCTCCCTGGTCGAGAGGACACCATACTTAGTGCCCCTCCGGGCCATTTCACTGTTTACCGTCTGGCCTTAGATGTCAGCTTGCGCTTTGCTCTTCACCCTTTTATCAGCCAACTTCTTCATTACTATAACATAGGGCACAATCAACTTACCCCAAACTCCTAGCAAAACATCCTTACTTTCCTGGCCGTTTGCAATTTAAAGGGAGTGGACCCCTCTTTGGCCGCCTTCTCCCAAATCCATTACGTTTCCAAAGTTCCCAAAACAGTTGAAGGGAGTTGGCTGAGCGTGTGCAATCGTCAGGGCTTCCTGACATCTTGGGATAAAACGTCCAAGATGCACTCCTGGAAGGCCGAGTTCTTATTCGTCCAGGCGCCCAATGAAGCGATTGCTAGACGGCTTCGTTATTTTAGCCGAAGCAACACCAACACTGGACGGATGGCTTCTTACTTAGAGTTAGAGAGCAACTCGGCTGAAGAGATGGTGGAGTACTTTAGAATTTTGGAGTATTCCATGGACGACGTCTCTTTTAAGGGCCTGTCCAATTGGATCCCTTTTAAAGAAATGTTCTACTATGATAACTTCCTGGTCGCTGCCGGCTTGCGGCAGGGCGAGGATAGAGGTATAATTTATTTAAAAAAAATTTCCAAGTAGAACTCCCGTCTTAATTATCATTCGTCTAACCTTAGCCTCCTCTTTCTTTCTTATTTGCAGACTCGGCCAGAGGTAAACTGAAAAAGTCTTGGATAGGAGACATGAGCTCATCCAGATTTGCAGATTCTCTCTGGAAAGAATTCAGCAAATCCGGTGCTGAAAAAAGGACGGATACCCTGGTATGCTTAAAATATATGTATTCAGTTTTTTTTTTAGCGCCTTCTTCAGAGGTAGATCGTCCAAACATATGTTTGGACGGACCCTTCTCTGAAAAGCAATACGTCCGGAAATAGCTGGAGGAGCTCCCCCTTCGAAGAGCAATAGGTCCGGAATTAGTTGGACGAGCTCCCTCTTCGAAGAGCAATACGTCCGAAATAATTTTGGGACGGTTTCATTCTTCCAATGGACGAGCTGCTTCTTTGAAGGCAAATCGTCCATAACTGTTCCGGACGCCTTCCTTCTTCGAAGGACAGGACGTGTCTTACTATCTTGGACGTCTCTTGGATTCTTCATTCCACTAACATTTTTCCAACTTTTTCAGAAAAATGCCCCAACGTCCAGGGCCCTGGCTGAGAAGGCAGCAACCAAAAAGAGACCGGCCGGAACCAATGAAGCTCCTCCCCCTAAAAAGGCAAAGGGCTTTACGGCCAAGAAGAAAAAATCATCACGGCATGTTCCCAAGGTCGTGATTGATATTCCGGTCAAGGAGGAGCTTCCGGCCAAGGAGGAGCTTCCACAGGCCGGCGATCTAGCATTAGTGACCTATACTGGTCCTGCCGGCCAACCTGCTACTGCTCAACCGAAGGCGGTTGTTGAGTTGGACGACGCAGATCAGTCTTCACAGCCGGACGCGGTTGTGGATGGGTCAGTTTTCTGGACCAGTGGCTAAGCTGGTAGGCCAAATGCCGGCGGCATATAGGACAGCCTCCCGTTCCTCTGGTGAGTCTTATTATTCAAACATAGTTAGAACACTTCGGGTTGGCGGGCGTCCGATGAGTCCGTCCAACAAACAAGCCGTGGTTATTCCGATCAGAAATATTGACGAGTCTCATCTTTCAGATAAAGGGAAGGGACAAGCTATTGACGGCTCTCCCATCCTTTCAGACGATGACTCTTCTGCTGCTTTTGGGAAGATGTCACCGGCTGACCGTGAGAAGCTCAAGCTGGAGCTTTTTAAATGCTTCCCTGAACCTTACATCAAGGGGTTGAGGGGAGCATCATTAGGACATGTAGGCTACATGTCTCAACTTGCTGCCGAGGTACATCCTTTTTTCTTCTTTGGACGCTTGGGTTTTATACTTGTTAGATTTTTATCTGTTTATACAACCGTCCTGACATATCTTCGTCTTTTACCATTTTCAGCTCTTTGCTCGCAGTATGATAACCGAGGACTGGGCGAGAGGGCTTAGGAAAGAGAACAAGCAGCTCGTCCAGGACATGACTAAGGCTGCGGACCATGCTCAGTACTCGATGGCCGAGCAGGAGGTGCTGCACCAGCAGTCCAAGTTAGCTTGGAAAATGCGGTCAGCCGAGCTAGAGTCCCAAAACAAGACATATCTCCTTCGGCTGACCAAACGGCTGGATGAGAAGGCTGCCCTGGAACGCTCTCTCAAGGGCGAGAGAAACTCAGTCATGCTGATGGCCGCAGAGTTTTTCAGAGAAAATCTCGTCCTTAGGGTGAAAAACCAGGCCTTGAGGGCTGAAGTCACGGCCACAGTGGAGGCGGCCAAGGAGGCCATGAATACGATTATTGATACTTCGAAGAACTGGGCCGTGGAGGCCTTTGGAATGCTGGCCGAGGAGGAGGACATCCCCAGGTATGTTCGCCGGATAGAATTTCAAGAGAGCTTGCACAAAGCTAATATTAAAGGGGAGGAACCCCCCATCTTCCAGGAGTCTTCAGAAGACGAAGAAGAAGAAGACGATGCCGAGGCCCACGACGAAGAGAACAACACTCCTCCGGACGCCTAACTTCCCCATTTTCTATTTTGGTCGCGGGCCACTTGTAATTTTTTGTACTTTTGCTTTAGATTAGCTTGTAATCTAGTTTTTAGATTAGCCTGTAATATTTCCTTCTATTTATAAAGAGTTATCTTTTTACATCCCCAATGGTTTATACTTTCCTGCATTTAGACGCCTTGTTTTGTAAAGTATTTATACCTAAGTACAAAAGCTCTTTTTGATCAAGTATCTTTTTACATCCCCAAGGCTCACTTCGTCTGATCCAATAGCTCTTTTTGGACGAGTAAGTTAGGACCAGATGCCTAAGCAAAAACTTGTGAGCTTAAAAACTGCTAAGTTAATAACTTGTTCGACCCGAATTTTGACAATCATTCGTCAAAGACTTAGTTATTTTTAATAAATTATGCCCCTATATTATATGCCCCCTTCTTGGACGAGGATGTTTTGATGACCTTCCTTTGTTTCACAAAGGAGAAAGACCATAATTTGCTTAATAACTTGGATGTATTTATAAAGGTGATTGCAACCCGTCCATCTTTGTTGAATCATGAAATAACTTGTTACATTACTAAGGTTGTTATTTCTAAATTTGGGCTTTTGGACGGAAAGTAGGATACCTTTACTAAGGCGTCCTAATTCCAGCCGACCTTGTTTAGGAGATGTTTAACTCTTTAAGTAAACAAACGGCCAATTTTATGTGTTTATCCACATTAGGATGATAACATGTTGGCCGATCTCCTATTAGAAGGTGTGTTTACTTGCTGCTTTGTTTCATTAGTTAGCTTTGGACGATAGTATATAACTTAAGCAAATAAATCAAACAGAGAGTCATAGGGAAGTAGAACTGTATTATATGAATTTTGCTTGACGGATAGTCAAGGTACATGTATACATTTCTACCTTTTTTCATTGTAATGCCTTAAGAAAAGGTTACACTTTCTCAAGATACCCTAAACAAAGTATTTTTTCAAAGTATCAGAATTCCACGTCCTAGGAATAGAACGCCCGTCCATGCCTTCCAGACGAAAGGTGCCATTCTGAACTACTTCGACTATTTTGTAGGGTCCTTCCCAATTAGGGGTGAGCTTTCCTAACTCCTTAGCTCGGCCGACCGCTTCCATATTCCTCAAGACGAGGTCTCCAAGTTTCAAAGGACGCCTTGCAACTCTTTTGTTAAACTCCCTTGCCATCCTTAACTTGTAGAGTTGCATTCTCAGCAGTGCATTGCCCCTGACTTCAGGGACTAAGTCCAGGGCCGTCCGGAGAGCTGCCCAGTTAGCATCTTCTGAGTACATCATCACCCTCAGGGTTGGTTATTCAATCTCTATAGGAAGGACGGCCTCAGAGCCATATATCAGCATGAATGGAGTTTCTCTAGTGGAATTCTTAGTCGTTGTCCTTATTGACCATAAGATCAACTGCAATTCTTCTACCCATAACCCCTTTGCATTATCCAACTTCTTTTTGATCCCGGCCGACAAAATCTTGTTAAAAGCTTCGACCTGCCCATTGGCTTGTGGATGAGCCACTACAGCAAAGTGAGCCTTGCTTCCTTGATCGGCCAGCCATTGACGAAGCTTGGGCGTTTCAAATTGCGGTCCATTGTCAAAGACAATGGACTGGGGCATACCAAACCTTGTGATGAGGTTCTTCCAGATGAACCCTTTGACGTCGTTGGTGGTTATGCCTATCAGTGCTTCAGCCTCCACCCATTTTGTAAAGCAGTCGACGGCCACTATTACAAACTTCTTCTGGCCGGCCGCAATAGGAAAAGGGCCAAGAATGTCCATTACCCATTTAGCAAAGGGAAGAGGAAAGAGGATTGGAGTTAAGTAATTCGACGGCTTCTGATAGATATTGCCATGCTTTCGACAGCTATCACATTTCTTAGTGTAAAGCAAGGCGTCCTCCTTCAAGGTCGGCCAGAAATAGCCGGTCCTTAGAGCTTTTTCTCCTAACGCCCTCCCCCCAATGTGGGAAGCACAGGCTCCTTCATGCAGTTCTTTCAAAACAACCAATCCCTCCTTCCTGCTGATGCACTTACGAAGATGCCGGTTGAAGGATTTTTTTGTATAGAGTTTCATTCCATAACTCGAACCACCTGTCCCTAGCTTTCACATACTTAGCTTCTAGAGGATCAAGTGGCAACTGTCCTGTCTTCTTGTACTCAATAATGGGGCTCATCCATTTATCTTCTCGGCTAAGAATCAGAACTTCTTTGGCATCAATGCTCTTGGCCTTCTTGACCTCCCAGAAGACTGTCCTAGGCACATCTCCCTCAGCCAAACTTGCTAGCTTGGACAGGGCATCAGCTTGATGGTTTTCAGATCTTGGTACCTTTTTTTTGAGGGGAAACGTTGAGACATATTAATATTACGACACATCCAAAACCGCCAAGGCTAAAGCACCTTGCGGAAAATTGTTTACAAAAATTTGTTCCACCCCATTAGAAGGGTACAAACGAGCAATAAAATGAGCAACAGTATTGCCTCCCCGTTTCACATGAGAAAAAGAGAAAAACTTTAGACTTTCCCCCATAAGCCAAATATCTTCCACGATAAGGTCCATAGTGGATCGACCCCCCTGTTTCAGTACCACAGCCTTCGACAGATTATATGCATCCCCCTCCATTTCAATTGTTTCAAAACCATGTTGCCTAGCCAACTGAAGCCCAAAACGAGCAGCCATAGCTTCGCCCAACGCAGCCTTCCAGCGAGCCCGAATTCTCCGCACACCTATCAACACCACCTGCCCAGCACTGTCACGCACCACCGCCCCCATTCCGACACTCCCCTCCTCCAGCATAGCTACATCAGTGTTTAGTTTGAACTTCCCCACACCCGGTGGTATCCAGCTTGTTCGCGATATCACTCCTCCGAGTGGTGGAGAACGGTGAACCGCATTCGCATACGTGCGGTAGTCCATAACGAGTCTTTGAAACCCCGCAACTCCCACATCAATATTCTGCCAAGGCTCCAAGTGTACCACAGAATTGCGATATGACGAATCGCTTCAAAGACTTGATCTCCTCTTTTACAAGGCCCATATACTTACTCATGGATGCCTCCTTGCATTCAAAATCTCCGTTCACTTGGCTGACCACCAGCAGAGAATCAGTTTTAGCCTCAATCTCCAGGGCCCCAGCCGCTTTGCACATTTTAATGCCGGCTAAAAGAGCTTCATACTCTGCTTCGTTGTTTGAGGCCTGGAATTGGAACTTCATTGCATACTCAAATTTGTCCCCTTCTGGTGACTGAAAAATGATCCCGGCACCACATCCATTAGCTGTGGATGATCCGTCTACCATTAGGGTCCAATGTCTCTTTCCCTCTGCTGGGTCTTGGACGTTTTCTACCATAGGCCGAGTAAGCTGTACAATAAAGTCCGCTAGAGCTTGCCCCTTGATTGCTTTGCGGGGCTCAAACGTTAAGTCAAACATATTGAGCCCAACGGCCCATTTCAACATTCGGCCAGATGCCTCCATCTTATGCAATACCTGCCTCAATGGCTGATCTATGTAAACAAGAATACTGTGAGCAAGAAAATAAGGCCTCAATTTTCGGCTGGCCATTAACAGCACCAGGCCGAACTTCTCAATGGATGAATACCTGCCTTCTACGTCCTTTAGCACATGGCTAACAAAATAGACGGGTATTTGTACTGAATCTCTCTCAGCGAGGAGAACATCACTTACCGCGAATGGGGACACGGCCAAGCAAACATACAATTTTTCTCCTTCGGCCGGGCTGATTAGCCTAGGTAACTGCCGAAGATGCTCTTTAACTTGCTGAAGTGCTTTTTCAGCTTCCTCCGTCCATTCAAACTTTGCATTCTTTTTTATCGTCGCAAAGAAGTGATGACACTTATCTCCTGATTTCGAAAGGAACCGTCCCAGAGCAGCCAGACATCCCGTCAGACATTGCACTTCCTTGACCTTGGACGGTGAAGTCGTGGCCTCAATCCCTCGTTGATCGACCAAAAACCCTAGAAACTTCCCAGCTACTACACCAAAGACGCATTTTTGTGGATTGAGCTTTAACTTGTATTTTCTCAAAGTGATGAAGGTTTCTCTCAAATCTTCCAAGTGATCTTTTTCTTCTCGACTCTTGACGATCATATCGTCAATATAAGCCTCCATATTTTTGCCAAGCTGCGGCTTAAATACAGTGTTGATGAGCCTTTGAAAGGTGGCCGACGCATTCTTTAGGCCGAAGGGCATTCGAAGCCAGCCATACAACCCTTTCTCTTTGATGAAGGAGGTTCTATCCTGATCGCCCGGCCACATGGGAATCTGGTGGAAACCTGAGTAGGCATCCATGAAGCTAAGAAGTGCATGCCTTGCTGTAGAATCAACCAGCCGGTCAATCTTGGGTAGCGGAAAGCTGTGTTTAGGACAAGCCTTGTTTAAATCCGTGTAATCCACACACATCCTCCAAGTACCATTCGCCTTGGGGACCATTACCGCATTTGCTACCCATTCTGGATTATAGGTTTCATGGATAAACTTAGATTTGAGCAGCTTCTGGACTTCTTGGTCCACGGCTTGATTCCTGGCCGGCCCAAGATGCGTCTTCTTTTGCCGGACGGGCTTCTGCCCCGGCTCAATGTTTAGCTTATGCACCGCAACCTCAGGATCTATCCCAGGCATTATCTCTACGGTATAGGCAAAAACATCTTCAAATTCTTTTAGCAGCGTGACCAAGGCGTCCTTGATTTCAGAATTCAGGACGGACCCAATCTTCAATGTCCTTTCTGGACGATCTGGTCGTAAACAGATTTCTACCGGGCTTTCTACTGGCTCTGGACGTTCTAGTCCCAGGATCATTATAGCCATAACCTCCTCAGATGAATTCTTTTCCTCTTTAATAGCCAAACACCTTCTTTTCTGGCTGGGCCAGAGCATTGAAGGCTTGCTCTCAGGAAGGGGTAGCACTTGCACCTTCTCTACTTCTTGCTTTAACTCAATAGTCTGACCCTTCACCTTCTCGACCGAATCATCCTCCCTGACCTTCAGACGGTCTGCCTTTTCTTTCCATGATGATGGTTTGAGGGTGGTAAGATAGCATTCTCTAGCAGCTTGCTGATCTCCATAAAGGGATCCAATCTTCCCCCCATCACACTCGAACTTCATCAGCATTAGATGTGTCACAATAACACCCTTGATGTGATTTAAGGTAGGTCGTCCGAGAATGACATTATAAGCAGTCAAGTCTCGTACTACCAAGAATTTCACAAAAAGCGTCCGAGCAGCATCTTTTTCCCCAACCATGACGTGTAGGGTGACGGTTCCCATAGGATGGATGATTCCTCCGCCGAAGCCAATTGTAGGATGATTTACATGCACCAGATCATTTTTATCAAACTTCAACCGAGACAAACAATCAGCACTGATTATATCAGTAGAGCTTCCGGTATTAATCAGAATTCGCTTAACCCTGAGGTTGGCAATCTTCATTTCCACAACTAGCGGGTCATCATGCGGCGTCCTTATCTTTCCTCGGTCCAACTCACTGACCACTATTTTGGGAAAAGGATCTGACTCACACCACAAAAAAAATTGGTTATAGAGGCACCTGATTGGGGCAAGTTGCCTCTAAAACCCCTTTCTAGCATCACATAAACATGGTTGCCCCTAAAACATATGTTTTTAGCGTCAAGTATATTTGGGTGCTTCTAAAGATACATATTAGCATCACATAAATTTTTGTTGTCTCTAAAGCCATTTGTTTAGCATCACATGAACATTTGTTGTCTCTAAAGCCATTATTTTAGCATCACATGAATATCAGTTGTCTCTAAAGCCATTGTTTTAGCATCACATAAATATTAGTTGTCTCTAATACCTATTTTTTAGTATCACATGAAATTAGTTGTCTCTGAAGCCTTTCTTGGTTAATGCACCGAGATTTCTCACATGATACACCTCATTACCTCACATTTTCACTCGCTTTTTCTCACCTCACATACATATCAAAATACTCACCCTCACACCGACACTCTTCTCTCTTTCAATCTCTTTCTCCACCTCACCTTCACTCCTCCTTTCGTCGCCCTTCATCTCTCTCACTTCACCGTCTCCTTCATTGCGATTTCGGTAAGTTCTTTTTCTCCAATTTGGTGCATCTCAACTTTTTTTATCTTCAAATTTTCTAGATTAAGTTCGAAATTTGGGATCTCAAATTATGTGGGTTTGGGGCTTTGAATTTTCAGGGGTTTTTGGGTAAAATTCTACTTCAATTTAGTTCGAATTTTAGCTTTGACTACTTCGAATTTTCTGGATTATATTCAATTTACATTATGTTATACAGGATGTGGGTTCATATTTGAGTTTTAAATCCGCTATTGACAGTTGACTATTTGACCAACGTATTGCTGCGGTTTTTGTCAAAAACCGCAGCAATATATTAAAAAATAATATTTTAATATATTACTGCGGTTTTTGACAAAATCCGCAACAATATCATTGAAAAAAATATTAAAAGAATAGTATAAAACATGCGTGTATCAGTTAGAGTTTTTTGTTTCCTCACTTTTATTCTCTCATCCTCACATGCCGTTATTGTCATCTCACCCTTTCACTCTGCTCTCAACCCCTTTTCTCTCCTCTCTCCTCTATTTTCTCATCTCTCCAGATCTCCATGTCATTTGTTCATCCTTCGTCGAGATGTTGGCGCTCGTCATCGCCGTTGCCGGTCGCTGATCATCGTTCGTCCTTCGCAATAGGTATGAAGCGACAATGGATCTGAAGTGACTACTTCATCGCCAGTCGTTCTCAGTGACAATGGATCTGAAGCGAGTGCTAACAACGACATTTCTTCATTTCCGCGGTCGTCGACAACACCTCCTTCCACTGTGAAAAGCCGTAGTCTTCTAACGATATTGCTGCAAAGGCCGGAACCGCCGAAGAAGTCGGCGGGCTAGGGTTTAAAAGCCAGTTAATTTCTAGTGGAGAAAAAAGGTTTTATTTTCTTTTGTTTTATTGGTGTTTTTTTGTACCCAGTTGATAATTTGTTGATGGTATTGGATTTTGGATGATTTTTAGTGTAATTTGGGATAAAAAGAATTACTCTTGTTTTAGTTTCATGATTTTTTGTGCAATTTTTGTGTTGCTTGTCAGGATTTCTTCAAATCGGTGATTTAAATCTACTCTGGCCGTTCGTCTTCTCACACTCCGTTCGTCCAGATTTGTTTGTTCGCTCGTCGCCCGTCCAGATCTGTTTGTTCGCTGCGTTCACCATAAAGCTCGTCGCGCGTCTGTTCACCATAAAGCCCAGAGATTATGTTTGTTATTTACATTAATGTTCGTTCCCAGATCTCAGTTTCTTTGTTTTTTCATCATTAGTTTCTTAGTTTTTTCATCAGTAGTTTCTTAGTTTTCTCATTTGATCAGGTTCTTATGTTTTATTTTTAATTTTAATTTATTTCTTAGTCTTTTTATTTCAGGCTTTGAATTTTTTACTCTAGTTTTATGTCTCTTTTGTATTGGGCTTTTATAAGAGTGGATTGTTATAGTTATTATGTTTATATTATAATTGTACTATAATTACAACAAATTGAGTCTTGAGAAATGAAAAAAAAAAATTTACCTGCCCTGCGTCTATTGCTGCGGTTTTGGGAAGAAACCGCAGCAATAGACCTGTATTTTTTATATTAAAAAAATATATATTGTTGCGATTTTGAGTAGAAATCGCAGCAATATATTAATAACCTATTGCTGCCCCTTTAATAACCTATTGAGTAGAAATCGCAGCAATATGCCACTTTTTGACCGCAACAATAAGCGTTTATTCTACTAGTGAGGTGGCGAAAAATCCCAAAAAAAGTGTCGAAAAAAATGTGGAAATTCTAGTATTGGTTGCAACTAAAAGCATCATTTTGCGAGACTTATGGTTGCATTAGAGACAACTTATAATTAGGGACAGACTTATGGTTGCCTCTAAATATAAGTGGTCTTATCAACAATATAACTAGTGCGCCCCAAAATGGTGGCATTAGGGGCAACCTATAATTAGCAATTGACTTATGGCTGCCTCTAAATGTGAGTAGCTTTAGCAGCACTACAACGTGTATGTCTCAAACAGGTGGCATTAGGGGCAACTAGTTATCAGCGACAGGCTTATGGTTGCCTCTAAATGTAAGTGTCTTTAGCAGCACTATAACGTGTTTGCCTCTAAAAGAAGGCATTAGGGGCAACCAATAATTAGCGACGGACTAATTAGAGGCAGCGAGAAAATTGCTTCTAAAGATCTTTAGAGGCTACAAACATACATTTAGATGCAATTTTGGATTGCCTCTATATGTAGCTTTTTTTGTAGTGTCAGCCTGGTTGGTGAGCATAACCTGACTTAGCTCCCTTAAATAGTTCTTGTGGCCGCGATTTGTTGGACCACCGGCCGCGAATCCTCTGGAAATGACCATTACTACATCATCATCTGTGCTGTCACCATCCATCTTTCTTCCTTGACGATTATCTCTTTTCTGGAATTTCCTTCCTGACGAAGGTAGATAATTGTTTCATTTTTCCCTTTCGGGCCAGATCTTCTAATGCTCTCTTCAAATGCTTGCACTCATTGGTTTCATGACCACAATCCTTGTGGAAATGACAATACTTGCTTTTATCTCTGTTACGATAGGGTGTCTTCATTTCAGCCGGCGCCTTCAGCTCATGCTGATCTTTAATTTCCATAAGAATGGAATATTGATCTTTGTTGAACTCTATAGGGTCAACTGAGGCTGCCGGCTCAGACCGCCTACTCCTCTTGGACGAGATGGTCAATGAAGTCATTGCCCAAGTTTCAGCTTTCTTGGGCGGATTCTTTTTTGGCTGAACAGCCTCTTCAACTTTCTTTACCTCCGGCTATTTTGCCTCAGCACAAACCTCCGTGGCATGAATGAATGCTTCAGCTTCCTTCAAAGCTTCTGTCAATGTGGTGATTTTCTTCTTTACCAAATCAAACTTTAAGCATCCGGGTCTTAGACCTCTGATGAAGGCGTCAAAATGCCACTCCAGCATTCAGATCCTGGATCTGCAACGCCTCTAGATTGAATCTCTTCACATAACTCCTCAAGGCCTCTTTAGGACCTTGAATCACCTTACCCAAGTGCATGCTTGTTTATCGTTCTTGACGATTAGCCACAAAGTGACTGGTGAACAGGATACTGAGCTCAGTGAAATTGTTCACTGAGTTAGGCGGCAAATTGTTAAACCATTTCTGAGATACTCCCTTCAACGTAGCTGGGAAATTTTTACACCAAGTAGCATCGTCCACCCCTTGGACATACATCTGATGCTTATAGGCTGACAGATGATCGTCTGGATCGGTTTTTCCATCGAAAGGCTCGATCGTCTGGAGCTTAACCTTTGGGAAAGGAGGGGACTCCATAATTCTGACTAAAAAAGGAGTTGGCCAAATGATCTGGAGGGCCCCAACCTGACCCTCAATGGGTATGTGCTCCGGGCGGTACTCCTTTAGTACCGGATTAGAAGAGGTGTTAGCTAAGGCCTGATGCCTATACACCATTGGCTGCAAAACTGTTTTTCTTACCTTGGCTGAAAAGTCGAAGGTCCATGACTTCATCCTGCAGTTCTGGACGGAAGCTTCAATGACGGGTCCTTCATATAAGGAGTGGAACCAGAGGCTGAACGCTACTGGGCGGCAGCTCTCTTGGCTTCCAGATACCCCCTAGCATCCGTCTCCATTTTGTGGCAGGTAGGGGGAATATTGTCTCCTGGACGGACTACCAATTTCCAGTCCATCTTTCTCCTCGAGTCACTAACAGCTAGCTGCTTTCCTTTGGAACGCGACCTGGACGACTCTGGCCGAGGTGGCCGGTTGGTTCCTAGACGACCCTCCTGAGACCTCCCTTTGAACGGCTCTGCTGCCTCTCCCCTGGACTTATCTGAAAGAACAACATATTGTTATTAATCTGCTCTTCCATGACAGCGGCCATTCTAGTCTGGAAGTCATTTAAGACATTCTCTAAGTGACCAGCTGTCACTGGACGATCAAGGTTTTCCTGGATGACAGGGGTCACTGTCCTTCCCTCAAGATGAACGGCAGCATGATGCATGTCCCGTCCTCAGGGTGGCCTCTCGTCATCCACAGTATCCTCTACTTGAACCCTGAAACTCCTGTTCCTCGCCACGTTTGATGAGTGACAATCCGTCATTGTTGCGTCTCCCCACAGACGGCGGCAAATGTTACGTAGTAAGAAACTAGTAATGCAATACAACTCCCAACTTCAGGTTCTCAATTTGGAGACTTGTGCAACAATGATTGGGCTCGAATCCCGATTCTGAACTCCGATCAGCAACCTGCAAAAACGGACCCGCCCTGGAGGTTTGGGTGGTATTTCCCCCTCCGATGCTTAAGTCAGATATCAAGGATATGAAGGAACTTTTAGAGAGAGAGAGAATTTATGGCAGAACAACAGTACCGTGCTCTGAAAAACGTACCTTTTCCCTGACATCAAGGACTATTTATACTATTTGGAATGACTGTTGTGCCTTGATGTCACCCTAATTTGGGAGCATCTGATTGGCTAAGCAATAATATAGATGACACGTGGTAAGTGCTAATTGGTCAAGACAATTTACCCTTTAGCTGAATCAGGCTTTACTTGTATTGGGCCTAAGTACAATTTTAGGGCCACAAGGGAGCTTTCCAGTACACCTTTTCCTCAGAAAAGTGTACTTTAGCCCAAAGAACCTGCAGCCCTTTGTACTTTTCTTTGCCTAAGCGAATGCCAAATGTAGGGCTGGGATAGTGCCACGTGTCATCATAGTAGCCGTCGATTTTTAGGCTACAACAAATAGTAATATAAAGTTAGAATAATTATTATTTTCTTAGAGTTACGGAAATATATAATTATGTTAATTTTATATAACTATATAAAAGGAAAAAGATATTCGAAAAGCAAGTTTATTAAAAATAATAAATTTTAATAAAAAGGTTTTATAAAAGAATGTTTCATTAAAACTTAATTTTGAAAAAACCGAGTATAAAATTGTTTTTGATTAAAAATAAGGTTTTCGAAAATAGTTTTTAGAAAAAAGAATTTTCGAAATACAACAAAGATTATGAGATAAAAAGAAAGTCCATTGGTTATCAAATATATAGATAAACATTGATTTAAGGAAAACTTATCTTTTTAGAATTGAAGATAAAGATGAAAAAGGATAAAGTTTGTTTTTCTAAAAAGGAAAGTTTTATCCCTTAAATTAAGGAGTAGAAGATAAATATTTTTTGAAGGATTTTCGATCAATCCTTATCCCTTAAATTAAGGAGTAAAAGATAAATATATTTTGAAGGATTTCCTTCCACACCATGTATTATAAAAGGGTTTATAATTCATTCTCATAACTCACTTTTTCAGAGAAAATAATCGGAGATATTAAGAGCTGAAAACAGTTTCCTAAGGCACAGAGTATAGCACTGTTCGAGTCAGTTTAAGTAACTATTCAACGATTGTAATTGTCCTCGAAATTGCTTGAATAAGAAGCACATAGTTGAGGATCATTTTCTTCCTGTAATCTTACAATTATAGAGAGTGTCAACATTTAGAGTTAAGTGTTGGGGGTCATTACTAGAGTTAGTAGTGAGGGAATTCTTATTGTATCAAGAGTTTGATATTTTAGGATTTAAAGAAATAAAAGAGTTTTTGTTTCTTGTGGACGTAGATCTCAGAGGTGAGATTGAACCATGTTATATCTTGATTTTGAGTATTGATGTAATATAGTTTTAGTTTTAATTTTCGCAAAAACTCAAAACAGAAATTTACAAGCGTTTCACACAGTGTCTGGCACTGTGCCATAACCTAGGTTTTGCGAAAATCGATTAGATTTCGCCACTCAATTCAACCCCCCCCCCCCTTCTTGAATGTCACCTTCTGTTCCAACAAGCTACTCTGCTGGAGTATGGAGGGGTCTTTCGTAGTATATTGGAATCTACAGAAACGTAGGTCCTTTTGATATGGAGTGCAGATTGGTGTGCACAAAAGCAATAGTGTGAGGCAAAAATTTATGTGAAGTTGTTCTCTGAAGCCATCCATACAATCTGGTGCCAAAGAAATAGTGTAATTTTGGCTAATTCCCACTGTCCCCAATATGTTCTGATTAAACAAGTGCTATTTCAAGTAGCCTGTAATTGTAGTGAGGCTAAGAGGAAGATATTAGTGCAGTACGCTTTTTTTTCGTTATTTGATTTCCCTAACTTGTTGTTGGGAGGATGTTCTAGTTTGCTTGTATGAATCTAGGTTGTAACTCATCACCAATATTTTTGTTTGGTTTTCAATAAGAACTTTGAATTGCCAAAAAAAAAAAAAAAATTCAAGCTTAAAATCTAAGAACTTTAACAAATTGGTAAAGAACCAGATTAAAAAAACAAGATTTTTTTTTTCCTTACATCAGAATATGAGTGTTTATTATTATTGAATTTTAAATAAAAAAAAGCAAATATTTCTTTGTCTAAAGCAAAAATTGATGAATTTTTTTCCTTTTCGCTGGGTTTTGTCTTGCTGCTAGCCTGCTATCGAGTTTCTGATCAAAGAAAAAGAAGACAACTTTACCAGGACAAAGTTAAGAGAATGATTTAAGGAAGGGTGTTGTTAAAAGGGATGGTGGTTAAGGTGGGGTGGCTTTAGGGGTGGCTTTGGAAGGGGGGGGGGTAACAAAGGAGGTGACTGATCTTAATTAGGTCAAGAGGAGCGGGTCAGTCGGTAGTAAAGGGTGGTGGGGATAATTTTTGTAGGCGCTGGACTGCTGGCTGTTGAGGCAGTTCTAGTAGCTAGTGGTGGTGCTGGGTAGTGTATTGGGTGGTTGGGTGGGGGAATCAAATGATGTTAGTGGTGAAGAAGAGAGCGGTTCTGAAATGGTGGAGGAGGGAATCTGGGTGGTGGTTTCTGCTGTGGAGAGAGAATGCGTTGGTGGTGCTGGGTGGCGGGTGATGCGTTGGGTGGTGGGGTGATGCTGAATAGGTGGTGGTGAAATAGAAAAAGAAAAGAAAATATGTTACCTGTTGTAGCAGGTAATTGAACTGTAGTGACCAATATTGGCAAAAATGATACATAGTTGGGATCGCTTAGAAATAATCCTTAGTTGGGACTGAAAATGGCGGAATGCCCATAGTTGAGACTGTACTTATCAATTTTTCCTATAACTTGTTATATTTAGAAATTTGATTACTTTGTACTTTCAAAATCTCAACAAACAACATCTCTATTTATTATTCAAATAGAATGGAATTTTATGAAAAATCTCAAAAACCCCTATCGAATTTAAGATGACTTATGCCTTACCATGGTGTTACTCTACCACTGAGTTAAAAGGATCCTTTTAGCCAATTCTTAGTTGATTCACTATGTACATATATTACATACACTAAGTTATATTATACTATACATAAGAAGATGGATAGTAGCTAGGGACTTCTTTCGAAATGGGGGTAATGGGGTTTGTTTCACTTAAATCTCATTTATTTTCTTTCTAGTAGACAACTGAAAGGATTCTTTAATTTCATATTATCTCGAGTTCTATAATTAATATTAGATTCAGTTTATTATATATATTTAATAATTTGATATTCTATTTTATACCAAATGATTAGAAAATTGTTCACAAATTAAATTGAAATGACAAAAAAATTCTACGGAATCATGTAAGATGGAAAGATTTTTTGAATCTAATTACTTTTATTCCATTATATTGACAATTTAAAAAAAAAAGTCATACTATGAACATAGTATGATGGCAGTTGGGCACGTATGCCCCCAGCGTCTAGCGGTACGATTCAGGACATCTCTCTTTTGAAGGAGACAACGTGTTTTCGACTTCCTCTAGGGGTAGGGTACTACAAAAGAAAGTTGATCATAGATTATCAATAAGATTAAAATTGAATTGCTCTCTTGGGGTCGATGCTCGAGCGGTTAATGGGGATGGACTGTAAATTTGTTGGCAATATGTCTATTCTGGTTCAAATCCAGCTCGGTCCAACCATTACCTCATCCATTATAAGATGAAGATATTTGTCTTCCGAAAACGGCTGATACACGTAATAAAAGAATCCAATTTTCTGCTATAGACCCTATATTTTTTTGTTTGCTCTATTTTTTTATTCCAGGAAATGGAAATTTTGATCCTAATAATGATCTAGATTCATATTAGGATCTTTAATAATAAATCTTTCAATAAAGAATTTTTCTTTATTGAAAGATTTATTCCTATTTGAAATAAGTAAAATTTACTAGTGATTCGTGTCGTTAAAGGTCTTGGGTCAAATCATTAAAAAATGGATACTGTGTACTTGAGTTCCCGGAGATTGTAGTTTAGTTGGTTAGAGCACCGCCCTGTCAATGCGAAAGTTGCGGGTTTAAGCCTCGCCAGTCTCGATAGATTCAATAATCAATAAATATATCAATTTATCTTTTCACTTTTTGGGAAAAGAAATTCTTCTATATAAGTCCACATGCATCTCGGGAGTAAATGATGGAATTTGTTTCTTGCACTATACACACTTTCACGTTGAATTTTTCATATATGCGTTGTTAGACCCTTTAAGAATGACAACTCCCTTTTTCTTTCCTTCTTAATTTATTTCTTATTTTAATAAAAAAAAAATAAGAAATAGGAATTTTGTTTGTGTTTTTAGTAAAGTTTCAAGTAAAAGTTCTATCAAAAAGATAATGAATTTGATGGAATATTCCATTTTTTGTACCAGAACTAGTTTTGACACTATTTTTTGGAAAAAAAAAGAAAATGAAAAGGGGTTTTCAAACTTAACCACCGTAACCACTTTTTCCATTTTTCTTCTATTTTTTATTTATTTGGGAGGTCTTGTAACCAATGGAAGTGGAAAAGTGAAACTAGATGATTGATAATAGGAGGAAGATGGCGGGTTATGGAAAAAAAGATTAAAAAAGAATGATCAATAAGGGAATTCTTGATTAGCTCACAAATTCCATTTTTCTTTTTTTTGGATTCAGTATGGATAAAAGAATTTCCTATGTTATACTACTTTGTTCACGACAGCGAATTAATATGATAGTTCAGATATTGTTATTCATCATATTAATTTGATTGAATATCATCAAGATGTAATTCATCCCATTGAATTAAAATATATAGGTAAAAATTTTATCATCTCTATGGATTAAATCCCGAGTTAATGCAAAGTAAAAAAAAACCAATGAGATTACGGAAGTAAATATTCTCGTATTTATTGCTATTGCACTATTCATTTCACTTCCTACTGCTTTTTTTTTTACTTATTATCTATGTAAAAACGGTCAGCCAAAATAATTAAGTTGAATGAAACTTGACTTCGTAGTTCTTTATCAATGACTGAAAAATAGAAAAAGAAAATATCTAAATTTCGTTTCTTAATTTATAAGTTTGTACTATAAGCTTGAATAAGGACTCAAACTTAATTGAATATCGATCAATCCACAATATGTATCTTCATATATGTTATGTAAATAGCGACCACAATCCTATTTTTTCTTTGATCCCTTTTTATTGATCTGATTAATCCGAAATAATCGAAAGGCAACTCTTATGTTTGTTTTACAACACGAATATTTCGATTTCGAATTATTTCAAATAGAAATTCGTTTGAAATGAAATTCCTATCATCTCTATCTCCGTTCAAAAGAGAAAGATAAGAATTTTGAAATAGCTCTTATATTGACATTATTATCTTGAAGAACACTTTGTAAAGCGATTTATAAAACAAACGATACAATGTAGTTCTTTTGCTCAACTCAAATTAAGTCGTAATTTCTAGAGTCCACTTATTTCCTATAATACAAGTGAAAGAGAAAAATGTAAAAACTACCATTAAAGCAGTCCAAGCGAGACATACGATATCCATGTGAATCATGTTCTCTAATTCTATGAATATGAAAGAATTATTCCATTATTGTTTACTAATAATAGTGAAATCCATGGTACAGAGTTAAAAAAATTCAGACTATTACTTGAATGAACCAATTCAATAAATACAATATCAGAGTGCTTAAGACTTTTTTGAGTTTGTATACAACTAATGCTATAGCTAACATTATATATATTGCACTACATACATACATATCTATATATATATATATATATATACACACACATTTACATATATATATGTATATATTTTACATACACACACACACACACACACACATATATATATATATATATATATATATATATATATTATATATATATATATATATATATATATATATATATAAGTGAGTTCATATGAGAATGCATACTTACATGAGAAATGAGAATGAATTTTACGCCCTAGAACTCTTATGAATAAGTGATGTGACTCCAGAAAAAGAATATTAGAGGAAAAAAAAACTCAAAAAAAGGTTTTTTTTGGATTCAAAATTTTTAGGGGGATAACTCTAATGAATAAGTGTTGTAACTCTAATCCAATCGTGTGGTTGAGATTCATTCTCATTTCTCATGTAAGAAGCATTCTTCTTTGATCTTACCCCTATATATATATATATATATATATATATATATATATATATATATATATATATATATATATATATATATATATATATATATATATACAGGAACAAGATCTCGTGAAAACAGCACTTAATATGAAAACTGAAAACATTGAATCGTGGCCGTTGATCTTTCATCACACGGACATAGACCAATGAATATAATCTGGTCAGTCATCATTGATCGTACGGTAAATATGAAACAACTTTTTTTTACCAAAAACTTTCTCTCTCCTCTCCTCCTCTCTCCTTCGTTCATCTTCTGATTTTTGGAACTTAAGAACTTTCTCTCTCCTCTCTCCTTTCTCCTTTCTCCTTTGTTTATTTTCCTGTAACAAGGTCTCTCTCTCTCTCTCTCAAAACCTTTACTCTCCACTTTCGATTTCATCTTCCTTCAACTCTCTCTTATCTCGCCGCCATTTTTCCGAAAAGGTTCGAGCTTCCTTCCTCGACAAATCCGAGGTCACTGATCGTGTAATCTGCTTTATATAGGTCAACATTTGAGGTTTTTTGTTTCTGAGGATTTAATTTGTTGGTGTTTAGAAGAAAATTTAGCTGATGTAAGTTTTTCTTTGGTTAATTGTATTTTGTTTGTTGATTTTACTCATTTTAGAGGACTTAAAACTAGAGATCTTACCTAATTGAGTCGATGTTAAGGGATTGACAAGGGGATTATAATTGATAGGCACTGAATTATGGGCTTGAATTGGCCTGATTATAATCTAGTAATTTTCGATCGAAATTGCGAAGATCTTCATTTTTCGTACAAATTCGATTTGTTTTGTTTACGATTTTGAAAGATCTATCACATTTTTGGTGGAAATGGAATGATTTTGTATTTTGGTGTTCCTTTGTTTATGGATGTAAGAACATGGAGATGGAGTTCGGGAAGCACCCAGACAATGAAATTGGAAAACAATATACTAAACATATTCAACATCAAGTGTCAAGTTTTTGTAATTGGAAAACAATATGGCACAAAAACTTTCGAGCAACAGTTGGAACTTGGAAGGGAAGTGTTGTTTTACGAAAATTAACCCTTGAAATATATATATTTACCTTAGATGTGGAAGAAGTTACTCTTATAGTATATAAAGTTATCCTAAAAGTGTTAAAAGTTACCCTTGAAATATATATAAAATTACCCTAAAATTGCTAAAAGTTACCCTAAAAATGGTAAAAGTTACCCTAAAAGTGGTAATAGTTACTCTTATAATAAATAAAGTTATCCTTGAGATATATAGAACTAAAAGTGTTAAAAGTTACCCTAAAGAGGTTAAAAGTTACCCTAAAGAGGTTAAAAGTTACCCTTGTTTTCAGTTTTCCGATTAAGAGTTGTTTTCAGCGGATCCCACCCCTATATATATATATATATATATATATATATATATATATATTATATATATTATATATATATATAATATATATATATATATATATATATATATATATACACATATATGATGCTTATTATACTTTGCGTTGTGGAGTATTAGTATAATACTCCCTTTGTTTTTTTTTATCTTTCTCACTTTCCTGTGTACATCTCCCAACGCACATTTTTGAACTTAAATATCTTTCATTATATATTAGTAAAAATTATAACGATTGAATATTAATAATGTACTAATTGACACGAATCAAACAAGATCCCACATGACTATATTTTTTCTTATAAATTGGAAAAAATTGAGAACATTCTCTCTAAGTATGAATAGTGCTAAGATTCTAAGTGAGAACAATAAAAAAACAGAGGGAGTATGTATTAGGAGGATTTAAATGTGTATTTTGGTGCGAAGCGACACCTTGTTTCGAACATTTCCTATAACTATTTCCTATACTATAAAAAGGGATGCGTCATGTGTATTATGGGTCGGAGAAATCATTATTTCATGATACTTGCTTAGAGAATGAGAATCTCTTGTGTTTTCACTAAACAAAAGCAACTACAAACTCTTGTTGGAATTCTTTCTTGTTAACAATCAAGATCTAATAATATTTTCTTCTTCGTATCTCATAAGTATTACAGTGATACTTGTTGTTAGTGAGCCAATAAATAACTTATAGGAAAACATATATAATACGTGCTTTGAAAATCACTTATCCAGTTACTAACTATTATATCCATACACATACCTAAGAATCTCTAAGTTATTTTATTTAGGTTAAGTAGATTTTTCTTGGATAAGGTATTGTTGATGTTTTGTGAAATCGGAATGCCATTGTTAAATGAAAAGAGAAGAAGAATGTTACAAGACTAGAGGTCAGTATTGATAGATTTCTCAAATCTTCACTACATGGTTGAAATCAATTTTGGGTTGTGTTGTGGGTTTCTACTATCTTCATTAATTTTTTATATGAATTATGGTAGGACACATGTTATAGTACTAAATAATTTTAAATCAGTTAAGAATATCTTTATGCTTAATTAATTAAATGATGCTTTTATTCAATGAAAACCTAAATTAATTACCAAATGAATTTGGTTGCGTGAAATAGTATGTCTTATACTATTGCTATTTTTTATCTACCATGGTTGTGAGTTTCATCTAAACTTCTAAAAGTTGTGGTTGATAAAAATAATTTTACTGGTATTTCTTTAAAGATGTTTCAGGAATGGAGGCAGTTGACTGTTTTTTCGAATCAAAGCTGATATACGATGATGCAAAATTGAAGAGGTACCAGGCCAATTCATGATATCTTGCGAATAGGTGTTGTCTGTTGTGTTCTACTATTCTCTTTCTGAGAAGGCACGTTAATGTGCCGTTATGACATTTTTTAAAATTCTTTTCAAAAAAAAAAATGTTGTCATATTTCGGTGTTATAATATCTCTCTTGTGGTGATTGCTTTGTCGAATATCTATACTAATATATTAAAAGGCGTGCGTAAACCAGAAACGATGTCACGTGGCGCTCTCCCTAGGGAGTTTCAGTTCATGTAATCCATGTACAAAAAAAAAAAATTAGAAATTGCATAGTATAGGTTTTGATCCCGTGACCTCAAGTTCATGAACTAAAGTTTTAACCACTAGACCAAGTTGTATTTAGTGCTATCATATCAAAGTACAATATTAATAAATGAAATTTTTCTTACCCATGGCATAGCCCTGGCCTAATAACTAGTTTATAACAATTTGCCGTGTTTGTTGTGTTTTATGCTTATGGTTGTTAATGGGCATATGTCATATGATGTTTTGGGGAACATTATAAAGGGAAATTTTGTTGTTCATGTTAATTGTTTAACTCTACCAAATCTTGAAATTTCTTTTTGTTAATACTGAAATGGTGAAGAATATAAATTTAGTTGATGTGTTTTAGTATTAACATGTTCTTTGCTATGATTTTAGTTTGAGTATTAATATGACGCTCATCAAGTTTATGAATTGGTCGAGTTATAGTTATTATGTTACTATCACTAATTATGTCTGTTGTGACCTAAAAATGAAGGGTTGATGAGCCGATACGTGAACCAATCAGAGGCGTCCACGTGTCCTAGAAAATAGAGTAAAACTTAGCTCTTCTTTTTTATTTCCCTGATGTTTCAGACACATCTTTGGTCAGAAGGAATAATCAAAGCCCAATTCCCAAAAAAACGATTGCATATGATTGGGAGAAATTTAGCCTCTAATCATTGTCTGCCACGTGTAACAATCTTATTGTCTAGCCAATCACATGCCCCCATATAGGGTGACATCAAATGACATCTATCATATTCCAAACACTATAAATAGTCCCCTCAAAATCAGGTAAAAGGTGGATAATTGAATATTATTCCATTACTCTGCTAAAATATTATCTCTGTATCTCTCCACCCGATTCCATACCTAAACTAACTTTAACTTCGAAAGGAGAACCACCACCCAAACCTCCAGGGTTAGTTCCTTTTTTCTACAGGTTCGGTGTGCGGAGCTAAGGCATCGTTGCATGAGTCTCACTAAAAACATATTGAAGGATCTAAGTCGCTTGTCCTACAACTAGACTAAACATTTGGCGCCGTCTGTGGGGAGACCCAACTATTACTGACTGTCACTCGTCCAACGTAGCTAGAAATTGCAGCTATCAAATGATGATCGTCCACCTCAGGGAAGGGATATGCCTCCGTCCAACTCTCCTAATAAAAGTCAAGTACATGTTATCAAGGAAAATCTTGAATCTCCGATAACTGCTGCTCATCCGAAAAAATGTGTTAAATGACTTCCAGACCAAGATGGCAGAAGTCTTCCAGGAACAAATCAAGAACAATATATTAATATTGTTTTTCCAAGTGAATCCAGAATCGGCTTCTAACAATCCAAGTCCTTTATGGGGATGCTTTGAGGAGAATCGTGCAGGTCCTAGTCAACTTGCTCATCAAGAAATTTCTAGGAGGACATTAAAAGGAAAACAACCAACATGTAGTGAGCAGTGAAGGAAAATGCATTGTAACCTCGTGGTTAGGCCCTAGGATGATCTACATCTGAAAGGACATCAGATGGAAATAGATGCCCGGGAATATGTGGAGGCAAATGCACTAGTAGAAAAAGGACAATTTGCACCGCCCCATTTGCGTCGCATGTAAGGAAAACGACGCAATAACGTAATTTCCATCGCATGTAAAGAGGAATGTGACGCACAACATGGGCACATAAACACCAGATACGAGCTATATGCGTCGCACGTGCCTTAGGTGTGTTGCAAAAGCCCAATTTGCATCGGATCCCCTGGCCCATCCGACGCAAATCGTCTCATCCTTGAAAACAAAACTTTCACACTATATGCGTCTCACGTCTTTAAGATGCGTTGCAAAAGGCTGATTTGCGTTGGACCTTATTACATCGCACCTTATTACACGTGTGACGCAACACCAAGGCCACGAGGCCCACACACTTTCCTTTTTATTTCAACAAACCCTAATACAGTTCATTTATTTTCCAGTTACACGCACGCTGTTTCCTTCCCTCTCTTTCTCTCTCTTCCTCTCCCTCCCTCACTCAACCCTAATACAATTCAAGATCCCTCATAACCTCCGCATCTCTCTTTCCCTCATGTGTCATTTATTTAACTTTCATCTCTCCTTCTCTCTCATCTCTCGTTGGCGTTAAGTGGTGAATAATGGCGATGGTTTTCCGGTAACTTTTGCATCTCTCATTGGCGATGTTTGGCGAATAATGGCGGCGTTTTTCTGGTATCTTTTACATCTCTCGTGGCGGTGTCCTGTTGCGATTAATGCGGCGGTTTTCCGGCGAAGCAAGGAGAGAGAAAGAAGGTAAATCATGGCCCATAGATTCGATAGAGGAGTAACAAAGAAGAAATCACGGCTCAAAATGTACAAAAACCCGCTGGTTTGGTATGTTAAACTTAATCTGCTTGGTTTTTTTTTTTTGCCTACATTTTGATGAATTTTGTTGAATTAAGGAACATTTAAGTTTTGGAATTTTCTGATTTAATTTCTTATCAATTTTAGGCTTTAATTTTGAGTTGAATTTTCAATTGATTTATCTCAGGTTATCAAAAGGATTGAAGATTGAAGATCTGATTCTTTTATCTTGTTTTGTTTTTTATTCTGTAATTTTATTTTTTATTTTCTACAATTTACGTATTTGTTTTTCTGTAGTAGAAAAAGTGTTTGTAATATATTCTGTAATATATTCAAAGAACTGTGAATGGCAAACAAATTTTGTTGTTGAAGATCCGACCTCTAGAGTCTGAAATGACCTAAGTTTTTTTTTTCAAAAAAAAGTCATCTGCATCGGATGGTGTTCATAGTCCGACGTAGATTGACTTTTTGATTAATATGAAATGATTGATCTGCGTCGCACACAGCTTATCATGTGACGCAGATGGTGTTGTTCGACTTGGGACAAAAGAGCCATTTGCGTCGGACCATGCAATACATACGACGCAAAAGATTCTACATCTGCGTCGTGTCTTAATCTGACGCATATTACCTCTAACGAATTTGCGTCGAGACCTGCGCCATCGGACCTATGTCTGATGCAAATGGTAGTCCCAGGTCCAACGCAAATCGTACTTTCTATACTAGTGTAAGAAAGCTACTGCATTACAACGCTCAGCCACAAGGTCTACACTGTATTTGGGAGATCCCCCTTTTAAGGTACCTTCTCGAACAGAAGAAAGAATTTTGGGATCTTCACTTCCTCCTCCAAGGCGATGTTGTATCGCCGTGCAGCCCCGACAAATACCTCATCTAATCTTGTTTTGAAGTAGTACCATAAGTAGCCCCGACCAGGTTGTTTTATGTTTGATCATGTCAAGTAGAAAATCACTAGTCTTAGAAAAGCCTTGAAGGAGAGGCTGAAGCAGTTATACATGCTACAGAAGTTTGTGCAGAGGCTAAGAACTTCGAGTCCAAGAAGCCTAAGGAGGTGGTTCCGGGAAAAAAGAACATACCCAAAAAGGTTGAGACTTGGGCATCAACTTCCCCAACTACGAGGAAAGAGAATAGAATCAGAATCTTCAACTGACCCAATAGAATGCGACAAAGATCAGTACTCCATTAATATGGAGATAAAAGACCAATATGAGCTCAAAGCTCCAGCTGAGATGAAAACTCCTTACAGAAATCGATACAAAGCGAGTATTGTCATTTCCATTAAGACTATGGGCATGAGATTAATGAGTGTAAGCATCTTAGAGGGCCTTGGAGGATTTAGCTCGGCCAGGATAGATGAAGTAGTATTTGCTTCAAGGGGGAAAGAACTTTCAAAAGAAGGATGATCGTCAAAGTAAGAAGAAGGAGAGCACTGACGAAGATGTTGTTCTAGTCATTTTCGGTGGGTTTGCAGCCACAGGACCTACCAATGTGGGGCACAAAATCTACCACCGAGAGCTGGATCAAATTTTGTCAACTAATTAGACAAAGACCGAGCCCTTTCCAAAGGTATTGGTCAGTGAGCAAGACCCGGGAAAGTTGAAGACCCCTCATGATGAGCCCTTTGTTGTTGAAATTAAGATATCAAATCTAAGAGTGAGAAGGATTTTGATTAACACTAGAAGGTCGATAGGTCGACGGACATCACTGGTGCGGATTGTTTGTCTATGTTAATGTTTGTGGAGGAGTTAACCATCCTATGGGGGGCGATTACTTTGCCGGTCGGAGTAAGAGAAATGGATGTCTCCCAGCATTTGTTCATCAAGTTCTTGCTCGTTAGAGATTTAACAGCCTACAATCTTATTCTTGGACGACCAACTCTAAATCATGTTGAAGCAATAATAGTTACTCATATTATTCTCATGAAGTTTTAATGTGACGAAGGGCAGATGATAACTCTTTATGGAAACCAGCAAGTGCCCATAGAGTGTTATCTAACTACTCTCAAGCCATCGTCTTGGAAGGTTGATGAGCAAGATCAAACGAAGGCTGCTTCCGAAGCAAAATGACCAAGATTATATCGAATCAAACGGCCTCGTTGAGAAAGATCATTAAAAATTCTCTGACGCATGTTGCTCCCTCAAGGAGAACGTTTGAGACCTTTCCCTACAAGAAAAGGAAATACGTGCCTGTTAAGAAAGAGCCACGCGCTTCTGAAGAAGTTATGACCATCACGGGTTTCGCACTTCAGTATCTAGAGCCTATTGAGACCCCATAAGATATATGTCTAGATGATGCTCGTCCCGAAAGGACCCTTGGATCTCCTATTGCCCCTAAGTTGCTTGAAATTTTGATAAATCTACTCAAGGAGTTTAATGATGTGTTTACCGGCTTATAGTGTTGAAGAGATGCCTGGGATTAATCTAGAGATAGCTATCCATTGGTTGAATGTTAATCAAAACCTAAAATTAGTTCGTTAAAAGAATGGGACCAGCTAGAAATCAAGCGGTCGATAAGGAGGTGCGGAGGTTGTTAGTGGCATGGTTCATCAGAAAAACCTATTACCTAGAGTGGATACCCAATGTGGTCATGGTACCAAAGCGTAATGGCACATGGAGGATGTGTGTGGACTACACTAATCTCAACAAGGCCTGTCCTAAGGACAATTTTCCTTCGCCTAAGTTGAATCGACTGGTTGATTCCACGACTTGTCATGCTTTGTTAAGCTCCATGGACGCCTACTCTAGGTTCCATCGGATACCTATGTAGCCAAATGACCAGAACAAGACGTCTTTCATAACAGAGAAAGGGTTGTATGGTTGGTTGGTGACCACCTTCCAAAGACTGATCAATACCATTTTTCAGCCATGGATGATATTATTGTGAAAAGTCAATAGTTAGAAAGACCATGTTGGTGATTTTCGAGAGACATTTCAGACTCTCAGGAAATATAAACTAAAGTTGAATCCCAAAAAATGTGTTTTTGGAGTCATGACCGGGATGTTTTTGGGGTTTCTTGTAGATCATCGGGGAAAAGAAACTAACGTTGAAAAAATTCAAGCCATCTTGGATATGAAGTTACTGGCTAAGATTAAGAAAGTGCAGCGTCTAAATAACTGCCTTACGGCTCTTGGCCGATTCTTTTCTAAGTCAGGGGACAAATGTCACCACTTTTTCACTACAAACAAGAAGAAATCCAAGTTTCAATGGATGGCTGAAGCAGAGAAAGCACTTCAGCATGCAATTCAAAGACCATCTTCGCCAGTTAACTAAGTTGGTCAGTCCAATCGAGGGGAAAAATTGCTTGTGTACTTAGCAGTGTCTTTTCAGGCTGTAAGTGATGTCGTGCTGGCCGAGAGAAAATCAATACAAATACCGGTATAATTTGTGAGTCATGTTGTAACAACTCGGTCTTCCGAGCTACTAGCGAAATACACTTGACAACCATAAACTAGATTCCGAATCTTGATTAATAAAATCGCAGGAGAAAAATATCCTTAATTACACCAATGTCTCGACTAAAATTCCCAAAATGATATACAATGAAATACCGATAACTATTCTTGAATCAACTACCTAAATACAAACTCAATCCTTAATCTCGGACGACACCAAAGCTGCAAATTCAGGGAAGAAATACAAAACAAACAGAATTCTAAAATGAGTGGAAAACTCATAATCTTTACTTCATCCCGTTATAAACATTTTATTTGCAAAATCATTTCTTTCCATTACGACGTTGGCATAGCTCACTCTCTTAAACAAATCAGTGGCAAGTACAGGCTTTCGACAAACGCTGCCTCAAAGGACCGTTATGGAGCCCAACAATAATACCCCCAAGGTTCGTTATGGAGCGTAGCCGACCGTATCAGGTCAAAAGAAGTAACCATCCTCCACCCATACCTTGTCCACTTTCTATTTTTAGTTCATAAACTAAGCCAGCAAAACAGTTTCATATTCATATTCATATTCATCGAATAATATTTCTAAAAATCAACTCATAACATCACAATCATAGGACATGAGAAAGAGATAAATAGAGAGCTGCAGATCGGCATGAGACCGGTGGTTCGACGAGACTCCAACGACTCAAAGACGAAGGAGTGGCCAACGCTGACAGAGAGAGATGGAAAGTATGGGGTTCGGGTTTTTCACGGGGTTCGGGTTTCTTTCTTTTGGGTGTACTATGAGAAATAACAGGAAAGAGAAACGAAAGGGAGTTACGGTTTTTTATTCATTAAACCGACAAAAAGGAAATATGATAAGGGTTTGGTTTCCAATTGGTGAACGGCAAGGATAAGACCAAAAATAAAATAAATGAAACCGACTTTATTTTGTCAAATACTACTCTACTAAGTTTTCACAAAACCCAAAATATAAAATAATAATAAGAATAATAATCTCATTTAATTAAATAAATACATTACAACACGACAATTAAAAATCACATTTCAGATTTCAAATAAAATAAGAATTTTTGGAACATAATTAACTTAATATATATAATCAACATTGAATAAACTTTCTAAAGAACAGCGCTATTACACATGTGCTCAAAGATGCAGATTGTAGATACACCTTGATCGATTGGCATTAGTCATGGCCAGCCGGAAGTTGAGACCTTAATTTTTGGCCCATAGTATATTGGTCTACATCGACCAACCTTTAAAGCTAGTTTTGCAAAAGAAGGAGGCTCCTTGACACATGTTAAAGTGGGTTGGTGAGTTGAACATGTTTGACATAACCTTTAAGCCAAGGAAGGAAATCAAAGGCCAGACCTTAGCAGATTTTTATAGTCGAGCTTACTCGACCAGCTATGGATCAAATAGCTGACCCAACGGAAGACAGGAAGCATTGAACACTCCTGGTAAATGGCTCATCAACTGCCAATGGATGTGGGGCAAGAATCATTTGGCAATATTTACAGGGAGATAAGTTTGGATATGCATTAAGAATTCAGTTCCAAGCATCCAACAATGAGGCTGAGTATGAGGCCCTACAGGTTGGAATCTAGATGTGTAGAGCGGCTGGGGCTTTAGAAATTGAGGCCAAATCAAACTCTCTCTTAGTCTTCAGCCAAGTAAATGAATATTATGAATGCAAAGAAGCATCTATGAGCAAGTACATGCGTCTAATCAAAGGCGACATTGAGCCTTTAAAGCGCTTTGTGCTGGAGCAAGTACCAAGATCGAAAAACCATCAGGCATATGCTCTTTCAAAAATGGTTAGCTTAGTTGATGGTGATATAAAAATGACAGTGTTTTGGGAAGTCAAGCCAAAGAAAAGTGTTTACCAAGAAGAAGGCATGCTAGTCACCTTCAGACCTTGTGGATGCTAAGTATATCAAGGCTAGGGACAAGTGGTTTGAGCTATGGGATGAATCTCTATATAAGAGGTCATTCAATAGTCCTCTCTTGAAGTGTATTACTCGGGAGGATAAAGTGAAAGTGTTAAAAGAACTCCATGAAGGAGCATGTGCATCTCATATTGGAGAAAAAGTTTTAGGAGAAGAGGCCCTGAGAACTAGGTATTATTGGCCTACCTTAAAATACGATGGTCTTACTTATACTAAAAAATGTGATAGTTGTCATAATTATGGAAACGTGCAACAGAAGCCGTCCAATTTTCTAACTCCCATTTTGTTCCCGCTGCCTTTTGCCAAATGCGGCATCAATATCTTTGGACATTTATTCCTGTGGTCGTAGGACGAAAAAAGTTTGTGATTGTGGCTGTTCTTTACTTTACTACCCCCTCCGTTTTCTTTTGTTGTTTCTGTTTGGAATTAGGGAAGAAACCAATGTAACTCAAAAAATGGGCACGATTCCACTATTATGAAGAAAATAAATTGATAAAAATAAAGATTCTAGTCCTTTGGAGTTATTGTATGTTAGGCAACCAATAAAAAAAAAAGGCGTGAGGAATAAAAGAGTAAAGTAACTACAAACTAGTGTGAAGACTTTTATTGTGCTTTGAGTTACTCTATATTAGACAATCAATTAGACAAAAGTTTAAGGGGTTAAAAGGTAAAAAATGACTAGTAAATAATGTGAACACATTTATTGCAACATAAAACTAATAAAAATTTAATTTAATTCATAATTTATATTATTTATGGAAAGATTCAAAATAGGAACGACATTTTTAAATTTCCCAATGGGGAATATAGGACCAACAAAAGAAAACGAAAGAATTAAGTGGGTAGAAGTAGAGGCATTGTGAGGCATAACTAACAATGATGTCAAGAGTTTTATTTGGAATAACATCATAACACAGTTCGACAATGGTCCACAATTTGAAACGCCAAAGCTGGAAGATTGGCCGTTAGAAAGAGAGATCAAGGCTCATTTTGCTACAGTAGCCCACCCATAAGACAATGTGCAAGTAGATTCTTTCAACAAGATCTTGGAAAACGACATGTAAAGGAAGTTGGAAAATGCCAAGGGACTATGTTTGAAGAACTACAGCTGGATTATGGTCAATTAGTATAATGACTAAGAATTCTACAAGAGAGACACCTTTCATGTTAGTCTATGGAGCTTAGGCTATCTTGCCCAGGGAGATTGAAGAACCCAGCCTAATTAAGAGTCACGATGTACATAGAAGAGGCCAACTGGACCGCCTTGTGCACTGCCTTGGATCAACTACCAGAGGTTAGGGTAACACATTGTTAAAATGCACTTGTACAAGCTTCGAATGGCTCGGTACTTTCACAAGAGAGTCGTAGACGACCGCTGAAAGTAGGGGAATTGGTTGTCATGAAGATGAAAGATGTAGCATGTGCTAGGGAACTGGGTAACCGACAACAAACTAGGACGATCCTTATGTTGTTGTGGAAGAAGTAAGAAGTGGAACCTTCATCTCAAAGACATTGATGGATGACCAATACAACACACTTGGAATTCAAACACTCTGAAAAAGTAGCACGTCTGACCTAAATCAATACTGAACAATGCTAGTAGTCCGTAATCATAAAAAGTCCCACGACACAAAAACAAAATTAGGAATATGTACATGTATCTTGTTAGTTTGTCAAGCAAAATTCTCATAATTCAATTTCTACTTTCTCCATATACTTATGATTGTTTCTTAATTTTTAATAAAATTATTCACTTTGGGAATTTTTTTGCCACTACTTAACCAAGTGGTATTAAAGTGACATTAACTTAGATAAAAAATGAAGAAACCAATAACGTCCAAAAAGAATTAAACTAAAAAAATGAGTCACCCCGGCAAGGGATAATCATTTTTATGACGCACATTGCTTCCTAAAGGAGGTCAGTCAAAGAGCAATAAACCATATTAAAGGTGAATTACTAACACAAGCATAGTCAGCCAAATTATGACATTCCCTAGTAAGGAAAACATTATTGTCTCCTAAGAGAAGCCAGCATGCAATAAGCACACCTTAGTAAAGGTATCTTACTTTCAAAAGCAAGGTCGACCAAGTAGTAATATCCTAGTATGAGAACTGTAAGTACAAGATGAACACTACCTTCTAAATGAAGCCAACCCATGAAATGATAAGCTCATAAAAGCAATCATATCCAACAAGGTTGGCAAGTGTGTCTATAACAATAGACAAACTATTTAAGCTCGTCTAGTTGAGAGTCATAAAAAGTTTGACCTGTGCTGGTCGGTTTCCTTCTTGGATCACAGCTCGTTTGGAAAGTACGGACTAGAGTAGTGCCAAGAGGGGGGGGGGGGATAACCAAGCCTTATAACTTCTATGACATACTCAGTTAGGACAATATAGTTCAACAATCATCAAGAATTTAGGACGAGTTCCTTTTGACTTGTACATATTTTTTCAAGATCTATAATCGTCCAGCATTTAGGACGAGTTCATTTTTACTTGGTGTAGACACATAATCGTGTCTCCCCATTTAGGGGTTCGATGATGAAACATATCGTGGTCTTAATTGGCCCGACCCAAGTGGAGAGTACTCTAAAAACCCATTCAACAACTATTTCGAAAAATGTTGAAGTCCTATTTTAAAGCCCATTTAGTTATTGATAATAATTAATTTTATTTTGAGCCCAATCATTTTAAAATCCCAAATAATTTTTTAACAATAATTATCTAAGTAAAATAAACATTTTCATAAATATATATTATAGTTAAAATCATATTTTATCCCGCAAAATCAAATATCCGAAATTAAAGGATAAAAGAAAATCTTTAACATGCGTTTTCTAAAAAAGCTGGCAAAGGTGTTTCAAAAGACAGGCTGGTGTGCCTGGCCCATCACACTGCGCTTGGCGCACAACCTAGCCAACAATCAAACTAGCCAACAATCCTCTTAGAGTAGTGAAATAATAATAAAAGGGAACAACATGATTTAGTCATGATCCATATATATATATATATATATATATATATATATATATTATATATAATATTAATATATATATATATTATATATATATAATTATATTATATATATATATATATATATATATATATTCTCCCCCATGTGAAGTAATAAAATAACGTTCCCAACCATATGCTTGCATCAATCTTCCATACAAACATAATGTAATCTCATATTAACATGTTTCACACAACAGCACAAAACATGTAAATCTTAATATAATATGAATCATATATGAACTCAAAATAGTTCCTATACATGATAGTGCATGATTTTCATCCTTAAAATCATGATACTAATTACTAAGCACAACAACACATAGGTATGTATGTACCTTGTGTAGGCAAATAGGGTGGCTACTTTCACAACCTTAAAAGTTGCCTACAATGAAATCTCCGCCTAATAAAAATCCACATAACCAAAAATCAATACTCAAATACTTTCCAGCAACTTTGAAATATTTTAAACCTCCTTTAAAAATATTTAAAAGTCTTTCCATAATTAAAACTTCTTTACTAACACTTCCTAGTATAATCTTTAAAACTCTATCAATAATATCCTTTTTAAAATTCTAACAATATATAATCTGTTAAAACTCCCTTTAAACATGTTTAAGCATACTTAAACTTATAAGGATAATCAGTTCCATAGTTTATAACATACTACCATGATTTTCCAATCTTTAACACCCTAAAAATCTATGTTTTGATAATTATAAATCCAATCTAAACATAATATATAAATCTGAATTTATATTTCTTCAATGCATAAACTATATAATCTTAGATTCATAATCAAATCATCAAACTAAAGCTTTTAAACATAATCAAACTAAAAACATATCTTAAAAACCCAATCTTTAAATAAAACTTGAGGAGGAAGAAAGATATTCAAACCAAAACAAGGAAGAAAGAGTAATGGGGCGCCGGTCAAGGGTGACATGGCAGCTGTTGATGGAAGCAAAGTGGTTGGCGCGGTGGTTTGATGATGAGGGAAGGTTACTTGTTGAATAAGAAATCATTGTCGCTTGGGAAAAAAGCAAGGAAAATCGTAAGAGAGAAAGCAAGAGGAGAGAGGCGCCAATTTCTTTAAGTGAGGGGAGAGAAAATATTGTGTGGAGAAAAATATGGGTTTAATAAATTTATATGTGTTTTCCTTGTGGGCTTAAAAAAAGATAATTGGGCTTAAATAGAGTTTCATGATGAGTAAAATTGATGTTTGGATCTCCCTACGCATCTAGAAGTCATTTTCCTGATCTAAATAATGTTTGGATTCCTCAAGCCCATTTAGACTCCTTTTTTCAAATCTAAAAAGTAATTCAAATGTTTTTCAAAACATGCCTAAACAAAATATTTTAACTTCAATAAATCCTTAAAATAATTTCTTTGACTTCAAATAGCCAAAATTTTAAAGAAGTAAATTATATATATATATATATATTATATATATATATATATATATATATATATATTATATATATATATATATATATATATATATATATAATTCATAATTTTACGGGGGATTACAACCGCTCTGCGTGAAGCACAATTTTCTTTCATATCTTTTTCAAAGCGGGTATCATGTATACGCTTTTTATTAGGTATGTCGCATCATGTGCGTGACACGTCAGTCTACGTTAGGTGTAGTTCTGTTTCCCTATAAATAGACCTGATTTTCATACATGTTTCAAAATGGATTTTCCACAAAAAACTTTAATACTCGACTTTTTCATTATTTTAGGCGTATATTTATTTCTCCTATACGGGATGAGCGCATATTTGATTTGACTGCCCCACTGTAAAGGTTTTTTTTTTTTTTTAAAACGTTTTGAAGTCGCCAACATTTCTTTAAAGGACGAATCATAAACCTAATTGTATATTTGGAAACCGTAGGGACAAAATAGGGACTTATCCCATGTTGATTTCCCCATCTAGACTCCATAGATGGTCAAAGTGAACCAAAGATCGAGTTCGGGGTGAGGGTATAATACAATCAGGAACCATATTGCCCATTTCTAGCCTCTACTAAATATCGATTCATTACAGATTTTATGCCAAAGAATAATCATATAATATTTTTATACACCCTAAAATATTTTAGTCTAGGTTGGTTCGGGAAACACATAAAAAGACTAATTTTAGTGATATGTTATTATGCAATCAATTCACAGGGAACCTAGAAGGTTGCCCAAATTAATCTGATTAATGTTAGAACAGTTCTTTAGGTCTTTTATTAGCAAAAATAACATGTGGGTGATAAAAGAAATAAAGCAGGATAATCATATACTTCCTCCGTTCTGTTTTAAATGAAACATTGGATGAAATGACACTATTCATTGATCAATTTTAACTCCAATTTATCGCTATTATATAAAGAAAAACATAGTCAAGTGGGATCTTGTTAGATTCGTCTCGATGCATACTATCAAATTGTAACTTTTTTTATATTTTTTACGTGTACACAACTAAAGATATTAATGACTAAAGAAGCGCGTTGGGTTGCGTGAAAAAGCAAACGTTTCATTTAAAACGGAACGGAGGAAGTAATATGAATATAATCATCAGGCAAACATATAATAATATATAAATATAAATAAAACAGAAAAAAGAAGGATTAGAATATATACAATTAGAGGTGTCAATTCAGTTCAACAGTTCAGTTATGGTTATAACCAAACAGTTCAGTTGATATCAGTTCAGTTTGTATCAGTTGAAATAATTAACAGTTCAGTTCAGTTCAGTTAACAAACTTTTCAGTTCAGTTTAATTCAGTTTTTTTCCTTTCCTTTTTCAGTTCAGTTCAGTTGCAGTTTAAATCAGCTTTAACCAAACAGTTAAACCAACCAACGGTTGAATCCATATCAGTTAGAATTTGTCGCGGTTATTTTCAGTTTCGTTTCGGTTTATTTCAGTTATTGACGAAAACCACGTAACTTCGACGATAATCGCATCGGTTCGGGTATAAGTTAGTCACGCTCTTGTATTTGTTCGGGAAAAATTGTGCTTCATGTTGGTTTTGGCCAAGTGTTTTTCGGGTCCGATTAGAAATTAATGCAACAAATAAGTGTTGTCGGCACTTCCACAATTGCCTCAAAAAAACAGTTGTATTTCATAAAAACGTGAATGAAAGTGACATCGGTTAAAGTGTATTTTATTACTAATATAAATGATTTGGAATAAGAAAAATTTATGTTAATGTCTTACTCTTAGTGTATTAGTTCAATGGATTATTAAATCTATAATCGACGTAAAATAAGTTGATTATGGATTAGCTCAAGGTATATATGTGAATCGATAAGTGAAATCAAGATAACAATACTCCATTTAAGTTAATCGTTAATAAGTTATATTCAATTTGAAACTCACATATCTAGCCAAACTAAAAGAAATTACAATTGATATTAGATTAGATGAACGTATCCACGAAAGTCGATAAAGTAATTGAAACTCAAAACGTTTACTTAAATTGAAACATGTTGTTATTTGAATGAGTGTATCAATGTAAGTCGATAAATTAGTTCAAGATAATAATAGTACTCTACTTAAGTTAATCATCTTTTAAGTTGAATTCATTTCGGAACTGAAAGCATCTAATTGAGTTGCAACAAATTTAGAACAATGGAACTCAGTAGATTGGTTTAATATAACAATACTCCATTTAAGTTAATCGTCTCTAAGTTAAATTCATATTGAAACTCAAAATATCTACTTTAACAGTACCCTAAGTTTAATTCAAGATAATAACAATACTCTACTTAAGTTAATCATCTTTAAGCTGAATTCATTTCGGAATCGAAAGCATCTAATTCAAACAGATATAGAACAATATAACTCAGTAGATTGGTTCAATATGACAATACTTCATTTAAGTTAATTGTCTCTAAGTTAATTGTTAACAAGGTTAATCTACCATAAGCCAATAAGTTAATAAGTACTTACTACATAATAACCCGTTAACAACCATCTAGTAACTTAGAACTTAGTCAGTTACTCAATTAGATCGACTAACTCAGTAATTCACTAAATTGTTAATTGTTATATTAAGTATAAAAATACTAATTAATTGATAATTGATAAAGTGATAACATATTAGTGATATTACAGAGTTAACACAATAACAAGTATCAACAATAAGACATAAGTCAAATTGTAAATGCAATTATTAAGACATTAAGTCCTAAATCATAATATCGAGCCATCGACAATAATGGACTAACCGTTACTTTATGTCTTAGATGTTAGCATTAAATTAATGCCTAATCACTGCATGTAACATGTTCACATATTTTTAAATTATAAATTTAGAAAAATAATTTCTTAAAAAACAATAATACTAATTTAGTTTCGAAAGTTTCTAATTTCTATTAATTTATAGTAATACTACTAATTTCTAAAATTAGTAAACTAATAATATTAGAACTAGAAATTAGAATACTCAAATCATAATAATATCAAAATACAATACTTGTTTATTAGTAGTTTAGGTTTTTTTTTTTTTTAAAGAACAAGACCATTGAATTTAGAAAGATGAGAATCTAGCCATTGATCAAAGCCTGGATGGTGGACCAGAGACCACCTTCCTCTACATGATCTCACTCCAAAACACATCATTTTACATATAAAACGCAAAAAGCAACTATAGAAAATTAATTAATTAAAAAAAATTATAAAAGCCAAAAAATCCCTGAAAACTTGCTGAATCCCGCCGCAAGGGGAAAATACTGTCAATGAGTTGGAAAAAAAAAAAAATGAAAATTCATAGTAACTAGAAAACCGCAATCTTCCCGTAATTGTTGGTAGTTGACTTTTTTTTTTCCTTAACCAATAATGATTTTGAAGATAATAGAATAAAATAATAGTTTTATACATCTTTTACATATTATCTCATTTGTTATCACAGTAACTTTTTTTCAAAAACAAAAATATAAACTACTATTATTTATTATTTTTTGTTTTTGAAAACATTGATATTATTATTGATACTAATTTAAGAGGTACTGGATTAACTTACTGTGCTAAAAAAACATCAAGATGTTTGTGAATTTCGAGATGATTCGGATTGTCGTTTCGCTTCGGATGACATTAACAATGACGAAGATATATTAGATGGAATCGACATACAAGGAGGAGGTATTTTAATATTATTTCGTTGATCTCATTTTTCCTATTTTTTGTTCTTATTTGTTATAGAATAATAAGTGTGCTGACGTAGAAGATGTAGTTTTATTTGGTGTTTGTTGATGTTCTTTTAAGAATTTGATACATTCAATGTTATTTTCTATGTGAATTTCAATTTTTTTTCTGAACTGAACTTGTGTAAATAAGAATATATGATGTAAAAAGGATCTGACTCATGGAATTATAACACAGTAGTAACTTGTAGATCCTCCAATAATAATATGAAGATTATATTGTCAGTTCAATTAAATATGGTATCGACCTGGGAAAAAACGTTATATAGTTGTTTGATAAAAGATACTGAGAAAAAGAACGTATGACTCACGGAATTATAACATCATAGTAACTTAAAAAGACATATAATAATAATATAAAGAACATATTGCCAGTTCAATTATAATATGGCGTCGACCTGGGAAAAAAATTATATAGTTGTTTGGTAAAAGATACATATGAAACCGTTATGAGAAAAAGAACGTATGACCCACGGAATTATAACATCATAGTAACTTAAAAAGAACATATAATAATAATATTAAGAACATATTGCCAATTCAATTATAATATGGCGTGGACTTGGGAAAAAAAATTGTATAGTTGTTTGATAAAAGATACACTATGAAACCGTTATGAGAAAAAGAAAGTGTGACTCACGGAATTATAACATCATAGTAACTTAAAAAGAACATATAATAATAATATTAAGAGCATATTGCCAATTCAATTATAATATGGCGTTGACTTGGGAAAAAAAATTGTATAGTTGTTTGATAAAAGATACACTATGAAACCGTTATGAGAAAAAGAACGTGTGACTCACGGAATTATAACATCATAGATAAACTTAAAAAACATATATAATAATATATTAAGAACATATTGCCAATCAATTATAATATGGCATCGACCTGGGAAAAAAATTATATAGTTGTTTGGTAAAAGATACATATGAAACCGTTATGAGAAAAAGAACGTATGACCCACGGAATTATAACATCATAGTAACTTAAAAAGAACATATAATAATAATATTAAGAACATATTGCCAATGCAATTATAATATGGCGTCGACCTGGGAAAAAAATTATATAGTTGATTGATAAAAGATACATATGAAACCGTTATGAGAAAAAGAACGTATGACCCACGGAATTATAACATCATAGTAACTTAAAAAGAACATATAATAATAATATTAAGAACATATTGCCAATGCAATTATAATATGGCGTCGACCTGGGAAAAAAATTATATAGTTGATTGATAAAAGATACATATGAAACCGTTATGAGAAAAAGAACGTATGACCCACGGAATTATAACATCATAGTAACTTAAAAAGAACATATAATAATAATATTAAGAACATATTGCCAATGCAATTATAATATGGCGTCGACCTGGGAAAAAAATTATATAGTTGATTGATAAAAGTATTACGAAGAAAAGTACATATGACCATGGAAATAGATCATCATAGTAATTTATAAAGAACATGAAAGTGTAAAAAAAGGAACACCATAATTATTTAAAAAGAACATATTCATATAAGACTTGATACTACATATTCGTGATACTAAAAAATCACAAAAATGAAAATGAACATGAAAGTATATGAAAAGAACACAACACAGACAGAAAAGAACATTCACATTAAAAACTTATAACACCATACTGATTGTCAGAATATGTACATATATACAAGAATTGACATAACTACCTGTCAAAAAAAAGAAGAAAGAATTGACATAACTAAACTACAGACTAGAAATCAAACAGGGAAACTTCATAAAGGTATAAATCAAATAACATCATACTACTAAAAAAAGGACATTTACGAATATACTAAACTAATAAAAATAAAATACCTTAATGTCTCTGTTCCTATCTAAAAGTATGCACATCCCATAGGGGTCAAAATCCCTCATAAGTTTTGCCGCGAATACTGTGTCATTCCTTGGAAAGTTAAGATGCATGAGGCCTCCGAATCCCATATCCCTTATCGCTCTTAGCTTATCATCTTGTCCCTCCAAACCTTTAATTAGTTGCATAAACTGTTGAACAGTATGCCTAGGATTAAGAGTGATTTCAACTTTATTTTTTCCTAATGTGTTAGCATTCTTCGAGCTCATTCCCCCTTTCTGAAGCGGCTCCCTGGTAACCAATTGTTTTCTTTTCCTTTTCTTATTATGACCAGAGAAATGTTCTTCTCCTTGATTCTGTGTGTCTTGAACTTGTATGCAGACTTTCTACTATAATCAATGCATCATAAAAAATCATAAGTATCTAATCACTTTAAAAATTATAGATTTAAGTAGCTACACTATTATTATAATCGTATGTATGTGATGTTTAAATTAAATAGCACAAAATTGCAATTAAATAATCGTCCTCACTTTTCAATATCCTTATGACCACATGATTTGTTAATGTCATCCAACAATTGCGGATCCACAACCTGTACTTGCATCGCATTGTTCCTAACCAATTTCTTTTTCTTCTTTGCAAACTTCTTGATCGGAACATCTAAAAACATCTAATCACTGCTTCCCACCAAAAACAATCATAAAAAACAGCAGAGTTCATATTTATTTTCCAATGGTAAAAAGTTAACTTACATATACAAAGCTCGAATCGCAAACTCAAAAGAACATGGCTACTAAACAATCCGAACATGCGCATATAGTTTTGTCTATAAATTTGGTCAAATTATATTATCACACAAGTTAAGATCAATTTCTGCAATTAAAATTTATTAATAGTTCAGACAATTTAATTTTACTAACAATTCATGCAATTACACACAAATCAATAACAATTTTCACTACCAATTAAAATTCACTATTCAATTTATACAATTAATAACATACTAACAATTTACCAATAAGTATGACTTTAAAAGAGAGAGACTAACCAAATTCTAAAAGGAACCATAGCCTTAATTATATTCTAGAAAACGCATCTGTCTTCTTTTCATTCAGCTATTGTCAAATAGCAAAGCTTATATTCTAAAAAAAAACGCATCTGTGTCATAATACAAAGTTACACCCCAAAATCCCAATTGTCACTATTTCTCTCACTACTATCAAAGCTTCACTTCTCCATTGTCAAATAGCAAAGCTTCATGAATTGTAAGCTTTAAATAAAAACTCAAAATCATCCAATTAACTCCTCTTTCTTGCAAAAGTCATGCAAAGTTAACCCACTGGTTGTGAGTTCGTTGCTTTGTTCTCAATTTCTCATCTATTATTTTCACTGTCTTTTACACAATTATCCTCTACAAACCACGAGATAGTACAATAGAATAGAAAGCAAAAAGAATTCAAGATCCTTATAAAGAAGATGAAAAATATTGGATATATATTTAATTACCTTTTGTTTCCAACCTTTAGCCTACCATCCATGGCGTCAATGGTGAAGAATCACTATGAATTGGCGTGAATTGGGCATGCAAAACCTTGAAGGAGAAAAATATGAGTTTTGAAAACTGAACAGGTATTTTATCAAAATCGGATATCAAGGGATTTCTAGATTTTTTTTAAAAAAAATCAGTTTATATTAATTTTTGCCAATTTTTTTTCTCAAAACATGCGTTATTTTTTTTTAAAAGCAGTTACTTTCACAAAAAACTAATAGATAATATTATAGTATTTAATATAATTTTTTAAAAAAATTTATAGCTATAAATTTGAAATTCATCCGCAAATTCCGCGATATTTTCACTGATTTCTGTAATTTTTTTTTTAATTTATTTAAATTCTGTTTTGTCAATTTTTTTAAATTTAAAAAAAATTCTGTTTTGTCAATTTTTTTAATTTTACTTAAATTCCCTGCGTTTAGTTTGTTGCTAGGTGCGTTTCAATCCAAGATCACCGTGTGGATGGTGGTCTCGAGTCTACATACAAATTTGCGGCCATTGATTAAGTTAGCAATCCATGTCATTGACAACTCTCAATTCTCATTGGTCAAAAATTGATGTCAAAGATTATGAATTAAGACCATTGATTTGATAAAGATCAAAATCCAACCATTGATTTAAATATCTTTCTAAACCTAACCCCCTCTTCCCTCCCATCCTCATTTCTCAGCCTCCTTCACTCACACTTCTCCCTCAACCGATTCTACTCCTCCCTCTCATGGTAGATCTCCTTCAACTTTCTCTCTTTGCGGCCATTTCTTTTCCTCAGACAGAAGGTAGAGCAAACTAGCAGTAGGTGAATTGGATAATACCGACTATCATTTGCGGCCATCAAAAAACATCAATCTCAACCAAATATTTCATTCGTCGGTGGTGGCGGTTTGGCCGTTCGGTTATGGTGGTGGTCCTTCGTTTCATTTTTTTGTCTTAGATCTTCACTTCTCCTGTTCTGTAGAGTTGATTAATCAGACAGGCAAAATGTACAAAGATATGAAGTAGTATGCTTGCTGATGGCTTACGGGCGAGTTCATCATATGCATCCTTGCCAACAGCAAAGATGCTCACATCTCCAAATAATGTGTAAAGGATATACACTGATCTGAAAATTGGCAGACATGCTAATTGATCAGTAAAAAATCAAACTTATGTTAGATTTATACATGTTATTTGTAAAGTTCGAATTTGATATTTTTTTTTTTATTTGCTTTGATATATGTAGATCTATGCTTGGTTTGTCTATATCTTCCTTAGAATACCTGAAATTGGTTCAGATTTTGGTGTGTATTTTTGTTATTTTCTATATATTTTTATTTTTTTATTGTAACTTTCTCTCTTTGCGGCCATTTGATATTTTTTTTATTTGCTTTGATATATGTAGATATATGTAGATTTATGCTTGGTTTGTCTATATTTTAGTTGTTAATTTCTTGCTGGAAACATGTGTAAAAGCTCCTCAACAAGACCCTGTTCTTTCTTTTTATTATCTCAATGTCACCACTACTCCTCAATACATATTTTTCATATGTATAATGTATATTGACAACAAAAAATTTGAAATCATTTCAACTAAAAAATAGAAGAGGTAGTAGCAATCCTTGTCTAATTTGAGAAACAAAAACTGTTAAATTAATTAGACAAAAGATTGGCCACAATTAATGAAATAGTAGTTCTACTTGAATACGGGTAACAAATTTTAATTGTGTGGAAAACGTAAAAATATCGGGCAAAGAAATTTATAGAAGTAACCATCGCCTAAAATCTTACAAGATGGGCGACGTAGTGTATGAATGTGACGCCCCAAGATGGGCAACAAATATAGATTTCGTGGCACATGCTTCCTAGTATGGGGGAGTAGAGACACAATCTGATATTTAGACGTCCTAGCCATGAGGCGACGCTAATAGAGCGACAAACCTAGCGTCAAAATATAATTTATCTCCCAATTTTGAGCGTTGAAAATTAAAGCATGGGAAACGCTTTATTTTGACGCTCAAGTATATTAAAGGCTGACACAGTGTGAGTTCATTTTCTGTGTTACTATGTGAATTGGAGGTACTATCATGAATTTGGCTAATATGTGAATTTGGTTCGTGTACAATTAAAAATCAGTTTAAAAAAGTTCGGTTTGAATCAGTTCCAGTTCAGTTCAGTTCCAGTTTCAGTTTGAATCAGTTCAGTTAATTCAGTTAAATATTCAGTTCAGTTCAGTTCAGTTGATTGATCAACTTTTCAGTTTTTCACAGTTATTTTCAGTTACAGTTTGTTTCAGTTCAGTTGCAGTTCAGTTTTGGTTTTTCATTTACAGTTTATTTCAGTTTCAGTTTAGCATTTTTCAGTTGATTTCAGTTACAGTTACTCCCAGTTCAGTTTAATTCAGTTTAAATTTCAGTTTGTTCAGTTCAACCAGCAGTTCATTAACCAAACTGACAGCTCTATATACAATAGAACGATTTTATATTAAAGATCTACATCATGAAAGAAACAGTTAGTAACTTCAATATAAAAATAGAGAATTTATTTAAGGACCCTTAAGATTATACCGTGGCTTGGGTCTGTGAGATTGTCAACCTTCGAAACAAGCAATCGTTAAGCAAAAAGATATGAATATCTAAAAGTGTAGATTTGGATGTGTTTTAAAGTACGCGTTTTTTGTAGAGAGATTGTATAATTCGTAAAAAGGTTTGTAATATGTACGCCGAGTTCGAAGTGTGTTAATATGAAAATTCGTTTTTGAATCTATACGAAAATCTATTCTCTTTATAGGGAAAACGACACTGCGCCGAACACGCCAGTTGCGCCTAGCGCAGGCTGACGTGTCAATCGCATGACGCGACATGCCCAGTAGAAATCATACACGTGGTATGCGTTTTGAAAAAGATGCGCCTGGCACACGTCGTTATACTATTAGAAACTAATCTCTTGATTTTCGCCATTTCTTCCTAGAATCGTGGAAGGAGCTCCACTGCTGTTATACTCGAGCTTCTTCCTCTTTTGTCGGCTTAGATTGTTGCAACAACCTCCATAAGGAGTTACCAGTTGACGCATTCTTCCTTGACTTGGTCTCTTCTTCAAGCACGTCTTTGTCAAGTTGTCTATTTACTCATCTTGCGTACTTACGGTCACTATCTGATATCCTTAGCTGGTTCCAACTAGCTATGACAATTGCATTACTTGGGACACCCGACTTAGGCAAATATTTAAGACATAACACCAACTAACTATCAAGCTAGCTTGGTCATAATTGTATCACATTATTTATGGCCTGTGGAAGTTAAAGTATGTTGTTGCCCACTACAACAAAAAATTGTTGGAGGCATGAAGTAATGGTGAAAAGATTGTATAGTGGGCTGATGTTTAGAAATAGTTTGGTTCTCCCAAAAAATATCTCTATAAATAATAGAAGTTGGTTTGAAAAGTTAAAGGATACTATTTTACATGGTTTTGGTGTTTTATTTTATTTTATGAGTAGCGTAATATATATTTTTTTTTTTTTTTTTTTTTTTTTTTTTTTTTTTTTTTCTGGCCTTGTGCTTGAGGCATTCTCTTGCCCTGGTTAAGCTTAGGTTGTACATGGTTTTGGTGTTTTATTTTATTCTATTCCGAAAAAAAAGAACATATTGCCCAGGTAACGGATCCTAAAAGGCCTTAGATACCATATTACAATAGGTTGAGATCTCATAGGTGTCTTTTCCTCATAAAACAGTTTGTGTTGTCCGATTTCAGTTGCTAAGCTAATAGACCAGTTGTCAGCCAAAGTAATTTCAAAATTAACATAGCAAAGTTATTGGAAAAAAGCAAAAAGACCGGTTTACATATTACACTACTCATAAAATTCGTAGTTTCCAAAATTAAACACCAAATTAAAAAGCTAGGTGTTTGGAAATTATCTCAAAGGTTTACTATGGTTCCTAAACTTTGGCGTAACGCAAACTTGGTGATGTTTACACATCAGGGTCTTGTCTTGTGGCTTTTTTCATTTCATGCTTAGTACTACCAACACTATCTGCCAATTCGCGACCCTTAGTTTCATATGGAATGAGCATCACAGCACCAGCTGCAGCTATAACCACACCAGTGAAGAATAAAATAGACGCCGTTTGGTGACAACTTTGAATTAAGGCAACAGCTACAGCAGGGCTAACCATTCCACCAACTCTTGCCATTGCGCTCGCTGTTCCGAATCCAGTATTTCTCACCGATGTTGGGTAGATCTACATTGCACATATCATCAAAATATTAAACACAAATCTCTTATTATTACCAAATAAATTGAATTTTGTACAAAAATGGCTAGACATTTAGAACATTAGCATGAGTTCAATTTCAGCACCAAAATGGTTATATTACTTTAATATTCTCAACTTATTAAAATAAGATTTGGCAAATTATGACAAATTTTTGGTTAAAAGTCATTTCATGTAAGAGGTTTAATGAACTTAAAAGTAATCATATATATACTAAACATGTCAATTTTGAAAATTTATTACTAAAAACTACATTTTCTAGTTTTTATATTTTTGGCTTTACTTTATAAAATTGTAAATTGAAAACGATTAATAAACATGTGCCAAAGTTTCAATTTAATAAAAATAATTTAAATAGAACACAATCTCAAGTTACGCAAAAGATGAGTAAATTAAGCTAAATTCGATCAAAAATTATAGTTAAATTCAGCAAACATCAAAAGTCAAGAAGAGTAGAGGTGAAATGACTAGTGAATTACCTCTGGTGCAAATATGAAAGCAATGGTAAAGGTCCCCATTATACAAGCTCGAGCACCAAACATAAAAACTGTTGTGATACTGTCGGAACGATGAACCACCAAAGGAAGCAAGAACACGGAACATAAAACAAACATGAGTGCCATCGACAGCTTACGCCCAAGTCGATCAATCAGGAAACCAACGATGATCAGGCCAGGAAGTTCTTCAACCAATTAACAAGAAACGTGTCAATAGAAACTAGAATGGAATTAAACAACACGTATCTGCCAAAACTTTATGCCATGATAGTACATGTTAATTTTTAATGTTAACAAACTTGAGAACATAGCGCAAACGAACAAACTTACCAGCAAAACTTGTGATGAAGACATCTCTGTAGTTTATACCAGCACTGGAATCTTGGGGTTGAACATGGGTGCCTGGTGTTATATTACATACACTGTTCCGATTGTTTAACTGCGTTGTGAGCAACACGAGGCCATAGTATGCGAACGCATTTCCGAAAAACACCAACCAAAGAAGCAGAGTTGTGCGGATAAGTTTTGGTGAAAGGAGCACCGTAATCGATTTTACTACACTTATATTTGAATCCTTCCATTTTTGAGGATCAACTTCATTATCTTGTGTACCAGAACTTTTCTGTTCCATTTCCATATCAGTAACAAGAACACCAGGGGGTAATTCTTCACCGTTAATTTTGGCTATTGTTGTCAAAACTTCAAGGGCCTCTTCCTTTCTACCTTTTAAACACAAGTAACGCGGTGACTCCGGTGTTATCACATAGAATGCCAGCAAAATAAATGAGGGTAGAGCAGATAGACCTAGCAGCCACCTCCATCCCATATGCGGCATAATAATCTATCATAAAACCGTGAAAATAATAAGATGTTATATTACTCCCTCCGTCCCATAATAATATATTCAATTCCGTATTAATAAAAAATATTAAAAGTTGATATCATGAAACTACATATTGAGACCAATCTAATAAGATCGAACATGAATATGTTTTTTTATATATACAAATGAGAATATTCCATCAAAGATTTTAAAGTTTGACCCACCAAATATGAGGTAAGCACTATATTGTGGGACAGGAAAGAATATTAAGTATTATATAGGAAAATTCTCACTGGTACCATCGAACTATCGACTTTTCTCAATGGTAGGCATTATTCTTTTACCTTCCCAATGGTACCATTATGTTTATGACTTCTTAATTAAATTGATTTTTTTATTAAAAATAAGTTAAAATTATTAATGGCTATAAAGTAGAAATACAATCCTACCCATTATCTTAACTTTTCCTCCTATAATTCAATATCCCAACGATTGATCACATTCCAATTAACAGAGGAAGGTCCAATTTTGATGAGGATGAATTTTTGGTGTTGGATAGTGCGTATGGCAGCCAAGTATTAGATTAGGGTAAATATTCTTTTTTCTTTAATATTTAGTAGTTATTTTTAAAGTTTAGCCTAATTTCTGTTAACAATAAAACACTTTAAATATATTGGAGTCTCAGCATCCAAAGCTAATTCCAGCTCAGCTTAATATATTTATTACATTATTAGGTTAGTTAGTTTGTTACATCAAGTTGATAAGACAGTTACAAGTTGTTAGACAGTTAGCTTTTTGCCTATTAATCTCTTGTATAAATAGTTCTCTCCTCAATATGTTCTGTATGTAATTCATTACACGGAAATAATAATTTCTCTGAACTTTATTTTCTCTGAAAATTCTTTCCATTCTCCTGAGTGGTATTATTGCGAAGATAATATAAAAATGTCTACCATTGAGAAAAGTCGATAGTTAGATGGTACTAGTGAGAATTTCCCTATTATATACCATAGTAGAAATTACGAATTTTAGTATGTAACTATGTATGAAAAAAAATATATAATATTATATAAAACGTGAGAATGTTAAGTAATCTCTTGATTTTGAGTTACTTTAGTAAGGTTTAGATAAGAGAATTCTTTTACGAAAATGTATGAATGAAAATATGAAGGAATGAGGAATGAATAATGATAAACTATGTTAGGGAAGATACCCATGCTAAAGCTGATTCAGTAATGGAGCCAACAGTCCAAAAAGCTTGAAAGAGGACCATCCATTTACCCCTGCTTGGAGCAGGCACAAATTCTAAAAACCAGGTGAGTAGTACAGGACCAGCTCCTAGGCCAATGCCGACGATGCAACGAGATATAAGCAAGAATACGTAGTTCGTAGCAAGTGCACTTAGAACCCCAGCTGCGGCTGTAACTATTGCTGAGAACATATATCCTTTCCTGAAACAAAATACTTCACTTATATCAGCTATCAGGAACATAAACTTGTGTTCAGTGTTCTTTCCTGATTTTTCTACATTTTGTTTGCAAACAACAAAATCTCGTGCCGAAAACTTTAAAATATTTTGATTAGTTGACAAAGATTTAGTTACATTACGTTGCATTAACATTTTGATTAGTTGAGAAAAATCTATGCATATACCCTTTTCAAAATCTTAAATTATTTAATGATTCAATGGAATGAAAAAAATACAAAAATAAAAAAAAATTTAAAATCCTTTTTCATTCCACTTGTCATTTTAAACCACTTAAAAATGGTATATGCATCAAATATTTTAATCAAAAAACTAAATGGACAACATATATGATATACATGAAAAAGTCTAAAACACTCTCTATCTTTGATACTCTTTAATTCAGTCAAATTAACGAAGTTATTATGTCTAAATTCATCTAACTATTAATCTTTCACATTTTAAATATAATTATTATTAGAGTACAGATGGAGTATATAGATTAACGAGTTTTAAAATTAACGCACGAATCGCGTACATATATGCCTAGTTATTCATACATAAATAAATGAGTTTCACATTTCTTAGCCGCATAGAAATCACAATAGATGTTGTCTTAAAAATATTACTATATGTCCCTCAAAAAAAATATTACTATATGAGTTTGTTTGGTAAGAGATCGTCTACTCTTAAATTAAAATTAGACCCAATATTAAAAAGAGAATTAGCTCAATAGTGACTAGGTTAATTTATTTTGGTGACTAGTTTAATTCATTTAGTGATTAGGTTTACTTTTATATTAAAATTAAACCGTCTCTTTTAATAATTTATGTAACTATATATCTTTTTAAGCCAAAAAAATTATTTATGTTCAAGTTATGACCAAATTATTTAGGAATAACTTTTCTCAAAAAAAAAAAAAAAAAAGATATTTATTGTGGTCAAGAAAACAAAAATTAAAAAAATCACAGATAAGATTTCTAAAATATCAAAGATAACCCGTGTGAGTTTGTTATGGATTTGGGATACAATCAGTCAAACCAATCTTAGCTAATCAAAAAAAAATTAAAAACATGCTATCTTTTTTTTTTCTTTTTGTGGTGCAAAATGTTTTCTTTTCTCACTCATCCCATTTATGAGGAGGTTTGACTTGTTAAATATAAAAAACCGTTGTACTGCAATTTTCCTTAGTATAGCTATTTTTATCTTTTTTTGCTTACTTAAAAAGCTCAACAAGATTAGTTACCTATTTTACCTCAAAAAAAAAAAGAAGATTAGTTAGCTTTTTAAAAAATATTTCCACATATGAAGGACCACATAAACTTCCAACCTAATCAATGAATCAAAAGAAAACCCTTGATATTGCACAAATAATTTTATTTTTATTGAGAAAATCCTACTCCATAATCTAATATCAAGGGTTTTTTTCTCGATATTGCACCAAAAAAGAAGGATACTACTATACTAGCACATCTTTGAATAAACAACTTACCTTAATTACTTTATCATGATTTATGAGTAATGAATGATAATCCATCTTTTTCAATGTCAATTTCATAATGTTTCATGTCAGTATTTATTTAGATTGAAAAATTCATATAATCAACTACATTTGGAACCCAATAACGAGTAAACTCATACTAAAAATAAAGGGAAAGTTTATTGTAAAACACTAAAAGCAAAGCAATAATCATAACCATTAAAATGGCTTACCGTCAACATGATAGTGGATAGCACCCCTGAAAATGATATTCAGGCTATGAAAAAACATAAAATACAGTAAGGATACTAGAGAATTTTTCAGATCGCAAACTACTAAGCCCAACCAGATTTATTAGTTATTAACTAGGCAAAACTATAAAATATAACACAAAAGGAATTACATTTAGTGAACATACCCACCAAAAAAGCAACGATAAGATATGTAACTTTTTAACAAGTGCACTTATCAAATGTTTTAGTTTACAAAGAATCACAAATACATGAAACTTAAGTTCAATTTTTTGAAAAGATCAATGTTATTTCATGCAACATAAAATAAAATGAATGATCCCGCAATTGGAGCATGTTCCCTTTACCTGCATGTATTTTACAAATACATGCGCCATATAGTAAACTATATCATACATTTGCCGCAGTAAAAGCACCATATGTGATGCATTCAAATGCAACCCTTTGTTTTAAATGCAATAAATGAATATGTTATATTTCACAAATAATACCCCTTTGTTGCGTTAAAAACGAAACAAAGCGAGTACTTGTAATATGACTCAATATTTAAAAAAAGCGATTTGATAGAAGTATGTATGTTAGGTTGTGCAAGTCTACCTTCTTCCATATTTATCAGAAACAAAACCCCAAGAATATGCTCCAAGGAGCATACCTGCAAAGACCACGGTTGTAATTAGACTCTCCTGCGCAGCACTAAGTTTCCATGAAGATTTAACAGCTGGCCCTACAAATGAGAGTATCATCATCTCCATTGCTTCTGCAATCCAACCCATTCCAGCATACCCAAGTACTAAGTATTGTAATTTTCCGAACCCCATTTTCAGAATTGCATCATCTACACTGTATGTCACACTATGATCCGCCATGCTCTACAATATCGTAACAACATCTAAATGTTAGATATCTAATATGCGATAAAACAAATCATTAATAAATAAATTAGAGACTTCAGATATAAAAAATATATGAAAAGATACAATACCACTAGATTTATAATGTAGTTTAGTCGTGCTTGACGTTAGATTATGATGATTTCAGATGTATGTAACTTTACTGATTAATGTTGATGGGCTTTATATGACAAAAAAAATTGGGAGGTATGACGAGAATACTTCGAGATCCTAAAAAGTGGCTAAAAGTATTTTGAATGAGATCAATACAAGAATAGTACCTGAGAAGTATTTATAGGAGCATAATTGAGTAGGAAAACAAATGCACACTCACACGGATGAGATATAAGGGATAAAAGGGCTTTCTTGTTTTTTGAAATCTTCAAGAAACTACTTTTTAGTAACAAATATTTTTCAAAAAACTTATCTAAACTCAAATGGATAAACATTTTTCATGTGGGCTTAACACGTCTTTGGTACAACCGGCCACAAACGAATTTTTCCGGTGTGGTCGTGCGCATGTAAAACACGCGCTATAGAGGAGCATATTTAACTTTTAAAGACAAATTAAATAATATTTAAGAATACGTGTAATGCTATTGCTCGCCATTAAGAACCCACTTAATAACAAATCCCTAGAAAACTAAAACATGAAAAATGACGAACTCAACCACTGATGAAGAATCCATGAATATAGAAAAATCGCAAGAATCCATGGTTATAGAAGAATCAATGAATCAAATTGTATTAAACTCAAACATTGGAGAGGAAATTCAAGAATACATTCTGGAAAATAACGAACTACGAATAATAAATTAAGAGAACAACCCTCTCTAAAACCCTCACTAGGCGTACGATAAGGAGTGTTCACTATCGTGCACCTTCTAGGTGCTATGGGGAGGAAGAAGAAGACGGCTACGCCGGGGGGAAAGTCGCCGGAGCTAGGGTCCTCTTCTGAGCTTAATCCAGGGGCAATCGAAGTTAATAATGAAGGATCGGAGATGCAACCCAATGAAACAGTAACTGAAGCCATTGAAATAGAGAAGACGAACTTGGATCATGTTGAGGATGCTAAAAAACGCTGGCAAGGGTTCACTGGACAGAATCGAATGTCTGAAAAAGGTACGGGTCTTAGTTTTGTAGCTCCTTCCATTATTGATGGACCTCTAACTGCAAAACTAGATAAACGTGAAATAGAGAGAATGAATATGAAATGGGAAAATGCTATAGTCATGTATGTTGTGGGTCAAAATCCAACTCTAACTGCCATGAATGCCTATGTGAAAGCTCAATGGGGTGTGCCAAGTACACCATCATCGTTGTTTAAGCATGAGGAGGATTTTTTGTGATTCAGCTGAGTAAGGAAGAAAGAGATTCTATTCTTTACTCTGGACCACATTTGTTCTATGGTAAACCTATGATAGTCAAGAAATGGACCCCTCTTTTTTATTTCCAGCAAGAAATTCTCAAAGTAGTTCCAATTTGGGTGAAGTTGCCAAACTTACCTCTTAACTGCTGGAGTGATAACTCACTCAGCAGAATAGGGAGTGTACTGGGGATTCCCATTTACGCTGATGAATGCACTACTAAAATGTTGAGGGTCTCTTTTGCTAGAATTTTGGTTGAGATTGATGTGACGAAGCCTGCAACTAAGGAGATCATGGTGGAAGATCCTCGTGGGAGGAAGTTTGTTCAAAGAGTGGTGTATGATTGGTTGCCTGCGTTTTGTAACAAGTGCTAGAAGATAGGGCCCAATTGTGAGATTAAAAGGACTATCCCTACAAAAACACTGCAAAAGTGGGTTCCTAAGGCTACTCAAACTACTGCATCAGTAGGTGAGGTGCAAGACGCTAACAAGTCACCTGTTGATGGTGCTCCTACCAGTGAAGTAGATCTAAGCTTTGCTGGTGATCCTTCATCGGTAGTAGAGCCTGTCTCAGAGGTTACCCCTGTCACTACACCTCCACCAGTAGATGAATTAGAGGAGCCTTGGAAGGTAGTCACAAGGAAGTCTAAAGGGAAGCAGGTAAATTTTCAAAGTGCTAGAGCTGTAACTTATGGAGGCAGTGACTCAGGGAAGCCTGGGGGTGCTAGGGGACCAAACCCCTATCTTTCATAATGAATTCGGTTGGATGGAATGTGCGAGGGCTTAATGACCCTGCTAAAATAAAGGAAGTTAAGCACTTCTTACAAGTTCATAATCCAGTTTGTTGTGCTCTCTTTGAGACAAGGGTGAAAAGTCATAAAGAGAGTGGCATTCAGAAGAAGCTTGGGGCTTAGTGGCAGTGGGTGAGTAACTATGATTACTCACCAAGAGGAAGGATTTGGTTTGGATGGAAACCAGGGGAGGTAGTTGTAGTTTTACTTGGAGCTTCAGAACAATGTATGACCTCCAAGTCAGTGTGGCTAATAAAAGTTTTATTCTGGTGGCTGTATATGGCTTGCATACCATTAGAGATAGGAAGGAATTATGGGAGAACTTATTGCATATTAGAAATAGTAGGCATGGGCTTACTTTTATTTTTGGAGACTTCAATGCAATTCTTAAAGCTGATGAGCGATGCAACGGTACTGAGGTAAGTGAAGCTGAGACAATTGATTTTAATTAATTTTTGCTGGAAGCTAACCTTATAGAGGCTCCTAGTATTGGATTATTCTATTCTTAGAATAATAAAGGAGAAGGAACTGGTAGAATATGTAGTAGAATTGACAAAGCTTTCATCAATGATGAAATGTTACAAGGGTATCCTGATCTAGTGGTTAACTACCTACTTGAGGGTATATCTGACCATACCCCTCTGGTGGTTAGATGCACTCAACAAGGTACTAAGAAGGGAAGGCCTTCAAAGTTCATGAACTTTATGGCTAATAAATCAGGTTTTGTTCCACTTATTCAAGATGTGTGGCAGCAGAGTAGTAGGGGTGGTAAGTTGAAACAGATTTTGGGTAATCTCACAAAGATTAAGCAAGAGATAAAAGGTTTACACTCTAGGCAGTTCTCTCATGCCCATGTTAAGGTTGCTGAATTTCGAGCTCAGTCGGAGCAAGTGCAAATGGATCCTTCTATGAGAACTACAGATGAAACTCAGAAGCTTGAAAGAGATACTATTGATAGTTTGAGATACTGGTCAAAGATTGAAGACATCATTTTACACCAAAAATCATGAATAACTTGGCTTACTCAAGGAGACAGTAACACCAAGTTCTTCTTTGCTGCTGTCAAAATCAAGAAGGCTCTAAATAGTATTAACATGCTGCAAGCTGCATAAGGGATCATTACTAATCTAGAGGATATTCATCAGGAGCTGGTGCAGTTCTACCAGAATCTTCTTAGAACATGTGCAAGTTCCCTAGAAGTTATTGATCTCCCTGTTGTGAGAAGAGGTGCTACTCTGAGCTTGGAAGCTAGCAGGTACTTGATTGAGCCTATTAGAGCAACTGAAATAGATAATGCTTTGAGTAATATTGCTGATAACAAGGCCCCAGGTGTGGACAGGCTTAATGCTTTGTTTTTCAAGAAAATGTGGCATTTGATTAACACTGATGTACATCAAGGTTTTCAAGAATTCCTCCAAGCTGCTGAATTGTATAGGCCTATGAATATCACTCTCATCACTTTAATACCTAAAGTGGCCCAGGCTATGCAACCTAAAGACTTTAGGCCTATAGCCTGTTGCACAATGCTCTACAAAATCATAGCCAAAGTTCTCACTAACAGGCTAGGGCAGGTGATTTCAGAGGTGGTTAACCCATCCCAAGCTGGTTTTATCCCTGGAAGATATATTGCTGATAATATACTTCTAGCAACAGAACTACTCAGAGGGTATTCTAGATCCCATGTTTCACCTAGATGTGTGATTAAAGTGATATCAAGAAGGCTTATGACTCAGTGGAATGGCCCTTCCTTGAAACTATGATGAATGAATTGGGGTTCCCAAGGCAGTGGGTGCAATGGATAATGGCCTGTGTGCATATTGTATCTTACTCTGTGCAACTCAATGGCATTCCCTCTAAGCCTTTCCAAGCAAAGAAAGGACTTAGATAGGGTGACCCACTCTCACCATTTCTCTTTGTCATAAGTATGGAGTACTTGAGTAGGTGTTTGGGAGAATTATATGATGATCCTGACTTTCATTTCCATCCTAAGTGCAAAAGAATCAAGTTAAATCACCTTATGTTTGCAAATGACTTAGGGGGCGTTTGGTTTGGGGGAAACTGGAAAGGGAAAGGGAATAGAACCTCTTGATTCCCTTTTATGTTGTTTGTTTTGGGGTTTCTTTTCCCCCCTTTCCCTCCTTACCCCCAAATCCTCTAATTTGATTACACACACCCCCCAAGGTTTCACATTCCCTTTCTTTGACTCACCATAGACCACCTCCTTGACCATCAACCACCACCACCAAACCATCACAACCTAACCAATAATTACCACCACTAACCAGCCACCACCCAACCGCCACCATCCAACCACTTCCTTGACCACCCACCCGCCGGCAACTCTAACCCAACCATCGAAACCCTAACCCAACCACCGAGGGTGGCGGACGCGACGCTGGGGAGACCGGGAGAAGGTTAGCGCGACAGCAGGGGAGGAGAGCGGAGAAGAGTACGAGGGTGGCGGACGCGACGCGGGGGAGGGGGAACGAGAGGACGCGACGCTGGGGAGACCGGGAGAAGGTGGCGGGCGGCGGGAAGAGGAGGAGGAGGTGCGGCGGCTCGAGTCGCTACTGGGTGGGGAGAGGGTGGCGGCAGCACTATAAGGGAGGAGGAGCTGTGGTGCTATGGTGGAAGAGAGGTAGGAGGAAAATAAATTTATATCAAACAAACTATAACATCTAAGGGTTTTGCTTTCCTTTCCCTCTCTACCCCTTTCTTGATTCCATTTCCTTTACCCCATGACAACCAAACGCCCCCTTATTGTTATTTGCCAGGGCTGATTATAACTTAGTTAATGAAGTTATGCAAGCTTTTAGAAAATTTTCTAGAGCTTCTGGTCTTGAGGGAAGTGTTGAAAAGAGTTGTATCTATTTTGCTGGTGTGAGGAGGGAGGAAGCTGTTGACATAGCTGCTGATGTATCCCTCCCAGTGGGTCAATTACCCTTTAGATACTTGGGTGTGCCTCTGGCAGCTAGGAAACTCAATTACACTCAGTGCAAAATTCTTGTGGATAAGATTACTTCAAGAGCTCAGACTTGGATGGATCAAATGTTGAGCTATGCTGGGAGATTGCAGCTAGTTAGAAGCATTCTTACTAATATGCAAGATTATTGGGCCCACATTTTCCCATTGCCTAAGAAACTCATCAAGGCAGTTGAAATGGTTTGTAGAAGGTTCCTTTGGACTGGGAAAACTCTTGACTCTAAGAAAGCTCCTGTTGACTGGCATACTTTTTTCCTTCCTAGGATTGCTGGTGGATGGAACTTGATAAACATGACAAATTGGAATCAAGCAGCTTTGCTCAAACTTCTACGGGCTATTAAATCTAAAGCTGACAAACTTTGGGTGAAATGGGTTGCTGCTTATTATGTGAAACAGTCTACACCTCTAAATGTTGTTATCACTAACAACCTTTCTTGGATCTTGAGAAAGATTATCAAAGCCAGAGAGGCATTAGAAGATATTGGTGGATGGGAGCAAACTCTGAATAATGGCCAGTTCAGTATAAAGAAAACCTATAAGTGTCTTCAAGGGACATTTGATCCTGTTAGTTATAGAAAAGTCATATGCAATAACAAGGCTAGCCCTCGAAGCATTTTTATCTTGTGGCTTGCCCTTCAGAATAGACTAGCTACTTGTGATAGAATAAGCAAGTGGATGCCATCTTGTAATGTTGTCTGTTGCTTGTGTAATGTTGATATGGAATCTGTGTAGCACTTATTCTTTCAGTGCAGTTTTTCACCTGGTAGGAAGGGCTCATTTGATGCAGCAGATGAGACAAACAACTAGGGTGGAAGGGTTTACAAATCTCATTAGGGTGATACAGGAGAAAGCTCGAAGCAAGAAGGATGAAAATAGAGTAATGGTAATGATATTTACTAAGGCTGTCTACTCTATTTGGAAGCACGTAAATAGAAAGCTCTTTGATCAACAATCTACACCTGTTCATGCATTAATTAAGGAAATTGTATTTAATACAGCTTGTAATTGTAATGAGAAGCAAAGGCAGCTTCTGATTACAAGAGTCCTTAGCTAGTTTGCTGTTATAGTGAGTTTTTATGATTGTTTTGTAGTTCAGCCTTCTTGTGGGCTGTGGTTTACTAGCTTAAGTTGTGTCTCTCCAAAAAGTTTTTTTTGGTTTTCAATAACAATTTTGAATTGCCAAAAAAATAAAATAACGAACTACAAGGTAACCCAGGATTATCTCGATTTTTCATGTATAAATATTCAAATAAAAAATCCATGAATATTACCATAAACCCAAAAAAAATATTAACCAGTAATCCCCAAAAAATAAATAACATTTTCTTTCAGTAATCAATTATACCTACTTATATTAATGAGTAACCCACAAAATATGAATGGGTAATAAGTAATTATATTACCCAGTAACCCCAAAACAATATTAAGTATTGATCCACAAAAATAAATGAGTAACACTTTCTTTTCACAATTAGTAAACCATACTTATATTAATGAGTAACCCACAAAATATGAATGAGTAACAACTACTTATATAACACCTAAAATATGAATCAATAATGCGTAGTTATATAAATTAGTAACCCCCAAAATATGAATGAGTAACACATACTTATATTAATCAGTAACTTCGAAGCAAAATATAATTAACACCTACTTATATCAATCAGTAAGATCCAAAATATGAATGAGTAACAACTATTTATATAACCCCCAAAATATGAATCAGTAATGCCTAGTTGTATAGATGAGTAACACTTTCTTTCAATAATCAATTATACCTACTTATATGAATGAGTAACAAGTAATTATATTAACCAGTAAGCCCAAAAAAATATTAACTACTAATCTACAAAAATACATGAGTAACACTTTCTTTTCACAATTAATAATACTTATTTATTAATCAGTAACACATACTTATATTAACCAGTATCCCCAAAAAATATTAATTAGTAATCTCGAAAGAATAAATAACACTTTCTTTTCATAATCAGTAATACCTATTTATATTAATGAGTAACCCAAAAAAAAAAATTAATCAGTAACAACTACTTTATAGCACCCAAAATATGAATCAGTAATGCCTAGTTATATAAATTAGTAACCCCCTAAATATTAATGAGTAACACCTACTTATATTAGTTAGTAACTTGTAAGCAAAATATGATTAATACCTACTTATATTAATCGGTAACATCTGCAATATGAATGAGTAACAATTATTTATATAACCCCCAAAATATGAATCAGTAACGCCTAGTTATTTAAATTAGTAACCCCCAAAATATGAATGACTAACACCTACTTATATCAATCAGTAATACCCAAAATATGATTGGGTAACACCAACTTATATTAATCAGTACCCTCCAAAATATGAATCATGTTCCTTCATATTATTAAGAAAAAGTTATTTTTTTGTTAATGCCGAAAACACGTTCTAAGAAGAATAAAGAAGTTGCTCAGGGTGAATCAATTTTCCACAACATGGAAACTAATTCTTCCGTCCCTCCAGAGACAAGGGCGCATTGTAATAATGGTGAACCAATTCACCATGGTCATGAGGATTCGGTTGGAGAGACCGCATCAAGGGATGCCTCATCCACAAGTACTACTGGTCGTGGACTTATACACCAAATGTAGGGAAAGTTCACGGAGGTAGTAAAGAATTCACTATTATAAGCCAAAGAGAGTCAAAGACAACAATTTCACTCTAACTACAAAACTCAAGCCCATGAGTCTGCTAGAGTCTTAATCACTATATCCTCCAAAGATAAGTGAAGAGAATAGAGATATTAACTGTAGGCAAATCGATAGGATCCTTGTGAATATCAATGATACTATCAGTGTAACTTTTACGGTAATAATGTCTGAATCTCTTGCAACTGAAGTAGTTTCTCACTTAGAACCACTAGTCGAAAAATACTATCATTTAAATGAGAAACTAGTTAAGGCTTTATAAGAGGTTTCGTTAAATAGAGCAAGGGAAAGATGTGGTACAACGCCAGACGTTCCTCGACTAGGTTACCCTCCAAGGGTACATTTCTCCTATCCTGAAACTAGGGGTCCAGTTATCCCAAGCGATCCACAAACTTCTTCTCATGGGAATCAAATAAGGCCAATTCACATGAGCCATGGAGAGAGTCATCATGGAAATATTAGGAGAAATGATGGAATGACAGTGGGCTTGGAGCCGGGCTGGCACCAGGCATCATAACCTTCGCTTTCCATGGGTGGTGGACATGTTAGTACCTGGATCATCATAGGGAGGACATAAGCAAGGTGCTTTTGTTGCAAACAACAATAGTATACCATATGCTTATGTACCTCCTAGCCAATCAACTACTCCTTATTATCGGAATGTTTCAGGGTTTTGTCAATCAAATCCCCATTTGCTCAAGCAATTGGTGCTTAATATCAAGGGATGCTCATAAATGGACATGCACCTCCGCCACAAATGGCACAAGGAGCAGCCAATGATACCTTTTTGCACAATCAGAAGATCCCTATGGGAGGTTATCAAAACCAACCTTTTAACCCTAATCCTAATCCTATATGATCATGCAGGAAACATGGGATATGGGAATATGGGATATCCAGGAAGGCAGGATCCATTGGTAGCGCAGGTTGAGGCACTAGTTCAAAGATCAGTGGGTGATACCTCTAGGAGGAATTAGAGGCAAATAGGTCAAAAACCTTACCCTGAATGGATTGATAGAGTAAATCCATTTCCTACAACTTTTAAGATGCCTGACTTTACCTTGTTTTTAATAAATGATAGAGTTTCTGCTGAAGAACATTTAGTTAGGTTCAATTGTTAGTGTAGAGAAGCAGCTGACAATGATTTCTTAAAACTTAGGATGTTTTCCATGTCTCTTACTAAGACTGCTTCTTGGTGGTACACTAATTTACCACCTAATTTTATTCATTCCTGGCAAGATATGCAAGTACAATTTACAAATCATTTTGGCACGCATTGAACCAGGAGTGACCCTAAGTGATCTGGCTAGAATCCAACATAAGTTAGGAGAGTTTGTGGAAGACTACCTATCTAGATTCAAGATGGCTAAGATTAGGTGTCATGTTAGGATTCTTGAAAGAGAAGTTTTACAAATGGATCAAGAAGGAATGTTAATTCAGTTTAGAAAGAGGTTTAATGGTCATGCCTTTGGTGATTTTGTTAAATTAGTAGAATTAGCTGTGAGGTATGAAAGAAACCTACAAGCTGAAAGTGCAGCAAGGCACCAAAGTTTCTTTGCTCAGAATGAGGAGACTTTCCACTTTGAAACTGCACAAGAAGTAGACGTGGTAAATCATTCATGGAGTACCTTATAAATATTTTTGGCTCCAAAGGATATGAAATATGGACAAAAGAGGACATATACTTTTGATGTCAAAAAAGTTAATGTTATCTTTGACTGGTTGTTATCTAACAAAAGGAAAAAATTGGTAGGGAGACATAGAGTAAGAACTGCTTAAGAAGTTAAGGGTAAAAAATATTGTAAATGGCATGATGCAGTAACTCATGATACGTCTAAGTATATTTCCTTTAGAAATAAAATCCATAATGAATTTAATAATAAAAATATCATGTTTCCTGACGATGAAGATGTGAATGCAGTTGGAATGGATGAACCATTTGAGCTGTTTTGTGGTATAGTAGAGGCTAATAATGTGTTAGTTGCTACCTTGCAGACATCTCAAGCTACTGAAATAGGTAACCAGCTCTTCAACAGATTGCTAGATGAAGGAGTCTTGGTTATACCAAAAATAGCCTATGAAGAAGGGTTGGAAGATATGACACATGAATGAGTCACATACGATAGACTAGTGCCAAGTGTTCAGAGGATTCCTAACTAGACAATTGATGAATCTCAATAAATTAATTGTCTCAGACATGGAACAACAAGCCATGAAGTTGGAAGAGTACCAGGCCAATATAGCCAAAGCTAAGGCGCCTGCTAAATCCAGTCTAACACTAAACCCAATAATGCATGAAGAAAGAGCTAAAACCTATGACGAGGCAGCGCAAAAGTTACCATTGCAGACTAGGGCAATATAAGGGTGGAAGGCTCTGAGGAATGAAATGTGTTCACAATGTGCAGTCAGGCTAACCTTTGAAATGGTTAGAACATAGATCATTCCAAATGATCCCACTTATGTGCCTGCTTATCAGCGACCATTCCAGAAAAGGTCCAGAATTTGAGGACCAAGAAAATATGATTAGTCCCAGTTTACACTAGTGGAAAAAAACCCATCCAACGCGGTCAAAATTGGCTTACTAATCCGGTTTCGGTCTGCATCGGACGGGCTCGTCGTAGATCCAAAATATTTATTGTTCCGTTTTTCCATAAATCCGGATCAGTTAAGTATAAATTTGTTTTTTTTAAAAAATTAGATCAAACTTATTGATCCAGTTTCCAGCAAGAACCGGATCAACTAGTCGAAATCAAAAGTAAAATTTTTTTTGTTGGCACAGCAGACTATAAACTATTATTACTCTAAGTTCAGCACATGTATACATTAAAACTGTAATTAAAATACACCAACAAACATGAACAAAAATTAGCCTAATTAGAAAATTCATTCTCCCAGTTCTAAAGAACTGATGGTGGACCCATTAGTAACACATGACCCCTTCTGATTTCTCTCTGAAGCTGCAGACAGAAGAGAGAAACACATTCAGAGTTGTCGGGTGAAACCTTTAGGCCACCTCTCCTATTCTCGGTTGGAGCAACGTCATTCAGAAATGGCTGATGAACAGTTTCTTGATTATTTCGGAAGTACACATTAGGTTGAGAAATTGTACGCCAGTTGGCAGTATGCATTTGAGGGCAGCAAAACTGCAGCATTCCATCTCCTGCATTTTGCAAGATAATTTAATGATCAAAAAGAGGCCCTAAGATGTTAATGTAATTTAGGAAAAACTAACAAAAACAGATTATTAACTATGTGAACAAAAATAGATATAATGATACCAAAGTTGGAAACATCTAAGTCAAAGGAATTATGATGCTGGAGGTGAGGATTCACTTGGTCATAAAAATTTATCATTCTTTCTAGCGCTTTAAATGTCCAAAATTTTAATTTCAACATCACTGTGTTTGTCTTTGTTATCAATTTATTAAGGTTCACAGCTTAGTCTTCTTTTGTGCATTTACTTAGTTCAGTCTATTTTTGTTTAATGACCTATTATTCTAGTAATATTTTATCAAATAATCTATGCCAGGAAAGGTTATATGCTTAACATTTAGCAGAGAATTCATTAGATCACCTGTTTGAGAGGACAAGAAACTAGCAGCATAATCAGGCGTGTAAAAGATTTCAGGTTGTCTTTTCCTCCTACGTCGATTATGTCCATCTAAGCGTTTTCTGCAGCTTCTCTTAACCTAATAAAACGCTTCCAGTGAATGAAACCTAAGATGGTGAAGTGCATACAACAACATGAGTTAAAAAACATGATGCAGCATAATCAATGCAGCCCAACAAACTAGCAGCAAATTCATTAATTTATCAGCTCCATGAGGAGGCGGGTCTGGCTAACAGACAAGGCAACACCTTAAACGAGGTCAATGTCTCAATGGTCTAACAATACATCACAAGATAATGAATTTACCTACTAACTTAAACCTGCTTAGACGAGACGTGAAGCATTATATGAACTATTAACCAACTAATCATGCACTGGATCCCAACAACAAGCTGAGAGTCTCGAGCATCGACAACCCATCACACCCCAACAAAATCAAAATGTAAGCTGTAAACTCATAGTTACAACTTGAATAATTATAAGCCATTTGGCAAGCTTCGAGATCGGTCAAGAATATGAGTCACCATAATTCGATGATTCAATCACAACTTCACTGATATTGATGTTCACACCTAGGAAAATACATTAATTTGTGCACCCTGCAAATAGGATGAAACTAAATGAACTTCACACTGAACTTCACACAAAAGCACAAGAAGCCTGGATTTTCATGTAAGCTTCACAAATCATACACAACCTAGCAACTTATTAAATGACATGTAGATAAAGTTCCAACGAGTATAAATTCTAAAACAAAAAGTTCAGTATAAATTCACAAATGAAAAAACAAAAAGGAAAAAGCAAAGATCACGAGACATTCCATTTCACAGAGTATAATTACTAATATCCGGTCATGAGACAATCATGAGTAAAAACAAGCACACAATTGTCCCATCCTATCAAACTCTACCTAAACCGAACTCAAAAATCAAATAGGGGAGCAATGTAATATCAAACAGGAGAGAAATATAATATTCATGTTCTGATTTGTGACCTGTGAGAGCTATAATTAAGAGGTATAATAGTAACCAACAAATTAAGCACAGTAAGCTCGTTCTTTATAAATCTAGGTAGAATTGTACAAGTCACCCAAGGAGTAAGAAAAATGTTACTAAATATTATAGATGGGAACTAGTACATTTATTTATTGCACCAATAATCGTACAAGAGCATGCATGTTTCTTAGAAGCAAATAGTTTTTGTGCAACATTGAAAAAGAGAAACTGCAAATAAAGCTATTATTGATATACGAGCATGTTTCTTAAGTCAAATAGTTTTTGTGACTTGTGGGAGTTAATTTTGGACACCTTACAAATTTAGTGGTAAAATGTGGTTCCATAATGTTAGTGTTTACTCAAATTTATCAATTTACCAGCCATTTCAAAGATGAAAAATTAATAATAAAACTAAATTAAATCAATGTAACAACTAATGGATAGCTTCTTTTCCTTCAAGCAAGAATCAACACCTAGGCGCGACTTCTATTTTGTATATCCCACAGGCTATGATTGAGCAGTTGGAAAATTTTAGTTTCTATAGAATGATACAAAGAGAGAAGCTCTTAGTATCAACTTGGTAAAATTCAGGAACTGTAACACCCCCAAAATCCATACACGTCTACGACTACGTCGCATCGACTTTGGGAGTGTTACCGCCGCGGAGAAACGCAAGGCTTATTGAAAAGAAATGTTAACTCAAATCATTGTCACGAAAACTGAACTGCAGCGGAGGTAAAGATGTAACTACAACTCGGACTTTATCAACGACCCCTTTTTATTCAAAGCACAAACTAATTAAGTAAATTATAATAGTCTTATAATGCTTAATTAAAACGCTTAAAAGTTTCAAGACAAAGAATTATCCCCCGTATGCTTAATATCATGCAGCAACACCAGCATACCTAGTTTGCTCCCCATTGTAGCATCAATGGTTCATCACAGGTCAACAAACAACACAATAACAAACAATCAACTATGCTGAGTACATAGTAAAGCATGGAGTGCATACAAGCATAAACAAAGCGATAAGGATCATTCCTATACATGATACTACAATAGTGTTACATTCTTCACTTTTTATTTAGTTGGCAGCGAACGGGCACTGTCATCTTACTAGAATCATACGGGCTACTTAATCCTTAATAGACAACTTGATCTATTAGATTAAATTCAAATATGGTTTCGTTCTATCCCACATCTATCACCTTAGTATGCATACCCCCAAGTTCGTACGGATGCTTCCGCCTACTTGAGTTATCAAAATTTATAAGGACACTACTGTCGTCATAGCAGGCCTGCGTAGGAGTGCAGAACAAGTCCCACACTTACCCCATTGTTCATAACTTGTAAGGAGTCCAACTACAAGTTTATTGCCAAAGTCCATTCTTAATATTGTCCATTCATACCACATTAAACATAGAATCATCTAATATTCTTTCTTAGATACAATACTGAAATCCTTACTTCTTGTAACATTCTCGTTACACCATGGATCAAAGAATACAAATCCAATAACCATGCTTATGATACGATAGAATTACGCATTACAATGCCATATATCGATTTCCAATCATAATCATGTTACCAAACAATCTCAGCAATCACAATAGTTCCCTATCATGATTCTAGGTTCCGATAGAATAATTCAGAACCTAACATGATACTAATAATTGCAACTGAACTGGTACGCGTACGTACCTTGTAACGAAGAATTTTCGCCGCCTAATCAAACGTTCCACTAATGAAATTGGGACCTAAACGAGTAATTTAAGGAAGTACTTCAGTGCTACGTCCTTGATATTATTATCATATAACACATGACTAACTATATCAACTTAGTATTTCGAAGTATAAACCATAATTAATCTCGTTGTTTATTAACTTTCTTTTCTTTCCTAACTCTAATGAACTTAGCGTCTTTTAAGATCCAATAACAGTGAGCAAAGCTGATTTTAGTTAGTTTAATAACATAATACGTTTACCAACTTCATTTCAATCCTTACGTCCACTACTACTAAAATCAGATTTGAATAGCAAGGTCATTATAACGTTCCAACTAAAATCAATAATCTAATTTCTTAACTTTACACCTTACTTACAAAACCCTAAATTAGATTTACAAATTAAATTAATTTTACAAACTTAATCAATTAATAATTTACTCTAATTACAGATTAATTAACTTACAACTTAGTATAATAGAAAACAGATTATACAATATTAAAACTAAAATAATAACATATTATATACATATTATTTTTTTTATACCACTTAGTCTCGCTGGCGTCAAACATCGGCAACCGAACTCCGGTAGCGACACAAATTTTGCGCGCCGCACACAGTCGCGAACCTCGAGTCTTCCACACCTTGCTTCGCACGACCGGAAACTTGTGCAAAGCACGACAGCAGCAACGACAATTCGTCGCTCGTCGCACCAACTTCGCTCGCACGACTATTTCGCTCGCTCGCTGGCACACACACCCTCGATGCTCGCGCAGACTCTCGACGCTCGATCTGTCGGTTCCCTCGAACCCTACACACACTACACGCACCCAAGCCTCGAACCACGAATCCTCATCGCGAACACTCGGACCCCCTCGTCGCACAGCGCGACTTCGCACAAACACAACGTCTAATAGGTCTTGGTTTATTTTATTTAATCCGAAACTAAAATAAACCGAATGATAATAGAATTACGTTATAGTTGTAAGCATATTCAAACTGTATTATTCTTATTTTATTATTTTTTTGTACATAATACTAAAATACTTTTCGATTCTATTCTTTATATTTTCTTATTTATAAAGAATAACTCCAAAAATACGGAGTATTACAGGAACCCTTTCGGGATGCTGATGTAAACAGAGCCCTCACAACTACTAAATGTAGATGTAAGTTGAGCCCTCATAACTCCTAAGTATAACATTTATATCCATATAAATGGTCACAAAAAGCCTAGTCTTTACAGTCGATAGCGAATTTGTGACCACAACGGTGCTGTATCCGCACATCTAATATACGCACAACTAAACACCCTACTTACTCCACAAACGTACAATGGCTAACATGTCTTCACTGTTTTTCTTAAAGAAATGCACCTGAACTTAAATTTTCGCTATGAGCTTATCTACAATCTGCCATTCCACTGAAACTCAATGCATACAAAACCTTCTATACCAACTCTAGAGTTTTAAAAATAGCATTCAGGTCATACTCTTCAAAACATACTAGACCTTATTACATCAATTATCGGAAACTAGCATTTAAAGGCTATACAGGAGCGACAAGTGTAGCAACTATAGACAAGAAGAACCTTGGCAAATTTTAATGTACATGATTTAAAAGGCCATTGAGCTTATACACCAATATAAACTCAACAACATAAATAATTCAGGAACACTCCTCAGTTAATATAGCAAATTATTGACAAATTACAGCAAAAAAATCAATAACCAAAGTACAAAAATTTCATACCCTAAAGCAATCAGAAGAAAAATGAAGCAATTTGGAGAAAAAGCCAGAAAAACACACATCAAAAAACCAAATAATATGAATTAAATACATCAAAAATCCAAATTAACAATAACCCAGATACCAATATTCAAAATTTTCACTCAAAAGCTTCGAATTTTGACATAAGATAATCTTGTTGCTGAGGCGAAAGTTTTCTAGAGTGGTGCTGGTGAGATGAGGAGGAGAATGAAGATATTGGTGGTCGTGGTTAATTTAGGCAGAGGTAAGAGTTGGGGTGGGAGGTTCGCGAGGAGAGAGGAAACGGAAAAGAGGATGGAGTTAGGGTTTGTGTGTGGGGTGGGAAGGGGGGTTAGAGAAGAGGCGTTTGATGAGGGTCGGGGTTAGTAGAGGATGGAGGGGAGTAAGGGAATAGAGGTTTGGGTTTATGTTTATGATTTATGATATTGGGCCAAAGATGTGGATGATGGGTCGTTTTGAGGGAAAGCACGGGTTTTTCTTTAAAAAAATATTGGAAAATATGATCCTGTCTTGTGAACCGAATCAGATTTTAGAAATTCGGAGCGGTTTTTAAAATCTGATCCGGTTCACTAAAAGACCGGATCATATTTTCCGCCTAACTTCCCCTCCTATTTTTAAAATTATTTTCGGATGCGGTTTTGTAAGAATCGAATCATTTACTAAGTGACAGATAAGGTTTTTTTCACTAGTGTTAGGGCCTTCCTCAAATGGAAAGGAGAAAGAGCCAAGTAATACTCCTATTCTCAAAATTATTAAAAGAAGAGCGAAATCCCATAGGGGCCAAGGGGAGATCAAAATCAAACCGACAGTTAAGCCATTGCCACTACAAGATATCCAAAACATACCTAAAAGTAGGACATCAAATATAAGAGAATTAAGTGCAAAAGCTGTTGCAGCAAGGGCTCAAATTAGCAGTCAAAACATGCAAGAGTCCCTTATTACTAATGTAAGAATTGATGAAGAGGCCCTACAAGCTGGCAGCACTAAACTGTTACCTCTAGAGGAGGAATAATGTGGTGAATCATCTACAAAGAACGATGTTCAGCTGCCTCAAGGAGATGATTTTCTTATGAAAGAGTTACTTGAAGATGACTTTAATGAGGAATATGGTTTAGAGTTTGGGTTAGAAGATTTAGAATTACTTGCGTCAAACATTGACTTGATGTTGGATGGAGACCAGTTACTGAATGAGCTTCAAACATAAATGAGAGAGAGCTACGACATGCAATGTAATGTGGTCATGCTACCAACAGAGTTTAAAAAGATAGAAGACCAATTAGAATTCCATACCAACACCACATTATGAGTAGATGAAGTTGACAAAGAAGAGAGGCATGTAAATTTATAGTTTCTTCTTCCCAAAGTTTATCACCTTATTTAAATGAATCTCATAAGAAAGTGCCTAATAAGACATCTCTAAAAGCTAACCTAGAGAAATTAATAGGCCAGTTGATGTTGACAATAAGCACACTAAAGCTTTATTTCTAAATGTTGATTTATAGGAAGTTCGTCTAGCTAAAGTATTGGTAGACACTAGAGCTACTGTTAATATTATGCCACTCTCTGTATTTAGAAAGCTATGAAAAACAAAAAGGGATTTGCATAACATAGAAATCAATATAACTAGTTTTTCTAGTCTGTCATAAAAAGTGAAAGGAATGACTATCCTAAAAATTAAAGTAGGAACCAAAACTACTTATACTGGTTTCTTCATAGTCAAAAGCGACACTAATTATAATGCAATTTTAGGAAGAGATTAGTTACATCATAACTATGCTATTCCATCACCACTCCATCAACTTTTAATTTTGTAGAATGGTGACACTTATGAAATGGTTCAAGTAGATGAGGACGTTTGTCTAATTACATACCCTGATTCTGTTTTTATTAGGGACTCTTTCAAGTCAGTCCATACTATCAATATTGAGGTTGCTCTACAACTTGAGTCATAAACTCACTAAGAGATAGAAGACCCACGTGCAATCCTCGTTGAAGAGGTTGAGGACGTCCTAAAAGTTGAAGACATTCAATCAAAATATGAATATGTTCATCATGTTCTAGACTATGATCAACCCTTAGCTCTTATTAGTTTATAGAGTTAGTATGTATGTTTCTTATATATAAAAGTTTATTATTTTACAAACCAAGGAGAATGTTGTAAGGGGTTTACCCTTATTGTTGATCATGTAATGAAAGATTTAGTTTTTAGAAAATATCAATAGGATTTTCTTATAACTTCTAATGCATGTTGCTCAAATTTGTACGAAATTGAATCCATGAAAGAGGAGGATGAAACAGTATGGGTGAAGAGTGAGGATATTAAACAGGAGGTTCATGATCCACTAGAGGAAGTAAATTTCAGGGGATGATGAAAATCCGTGTCTTACTTACATAAGTAAGCTTCTCACTGATTACAAAAAATAGGAGATGATAGAAGTTCTAAAAGAGTTTAAAGACTGTTTTGCATGGGAACATCATGAAATGCCTGCATTGATTGGAAAATAGTAGAACATAAACTGCCTATCAAGGACGGATTTAAGATTGTTGCACAAATTCTAGGAGCCTAGCACCTGAACTAACAAAGCCTATACAAGAGGAAATAAATGAACTCTTCAAGGCAAAGTTCATAAGGACTGGCCAATATGCTGACTGGATCTCCAATATATTTCCAGTGGTTAAAAAAAATGGCAAAATACGAATCTGTATTGACTTTAGGGATCTAAATAAGGCTACACCTAAAGATCAATATCCCATGCCAGTAGCTGATCTACTAACAGATGTAGCATCAAGATATATGAATTTATATCTTCTATGGATGGTTATGTAGGATATCACCAATTAAAGACTGAACATGAATACTATAACAAAACATCCTTCAGATGTCCAAAGTTATTGGGCTTATTTGAATATGTCGTCATGCCATTTAGGTTTAAAGATGCTGGAGCCACATACCAGCGAGCAATGGCCGCAATCTTTAAGGACAATATTAGAAAAATCATGGAGGTTTATATGGATGACATACTTGTGAAGTCAAATGACTGTAGGACATACAAAACACTTAGTTAGGTCATTTACCAGAATAAGAGAATAACACCTGAAAATGAATCCACTCAAATGTGCATTTGGAGTTAAAGCTAGTACCTTTTTATGATTCCTCATTCATAAGAATGGAATGGAAATTGACTAGAATAAGGCAAAAGCGGTATTGGCAGCCAAGTCACCTTCTAATAAAAAGGAATAACAAAGATTCCTTAGACATGTCAATTATGTTAATTAGAAGATTCATGGCTAGTTTAGCTGGGAAATCTAAAAAGTTTTCACCTCTGCTAAGAATAAAACATGAATCAGACTTCAAATGGGAGAAGGAACATCAAAATGCCTTTGACCAAATCAAACGTGATTTGGCAAGTCCTCCTATATTGATTCCTCCAATGAAAAATGGAAAACCACTAAGACTGTATCTGTCTGTTGGTGAAGATTCCATTGGTAGTCTTCTTACTCAAGAAAATGAAAAAGGATATGAGCAAGCCACATTCTACCTACGTAGAATCCCGCGTGATACAAAAAAAAGGTATATCATGGCAGAGAAAATGGTGTTTGTTTTTATATGATGCATCAATTACGCTCATACATTACTTCATGGCCTTTACAGTAGAAGTAGTATCTTCAACAGATATTATAAAATATATGATATCTCAACCTTTTTATAAAAGGAAGGTTAAGCAAATGGAGTTTACATTTATTGCAATTTGACCTAGTATATGTGCCACAAAAGGCAGTAAAAGGTTAGTCCTAGCTAATTTCTTAGTAGCTCATCCTTGCCGTGACACATGAATCATTGATGGAAATGTCCTTCCATGGGTCTTTTTGACTATATCTCCAAGAAGATAAGTCACAGTACAAAATGTAACAATGTTACTTCCAATGGTAGTCTCGTTAATAATATATTTTCAATGATTAACTAGCTCTAGCCCAAGTCTTGGGTTCACGAAATTGGATCAATTATATTCCATTAATTAATTGTATTCCTTAAAAAACTATTATAAATTACCTACAAAATTAAGCGGTTAGGAATAATTATTAGGCAGTAAAAGCTCCTAAGTCTTTATATATGGCGTGTGTAAAATATCTTACACTTAAACCAAGATAAATTACATACATCTTCCCATGTTTCGTCAAAATGCTCCAAAAGATATGTCATGTCCATCAAAATGCTCGAACCATCACAAAGTATTAAGTTTCATATCTGAAGATAAGAATGAGTTTACTAAGCATGAATCTACCAAATGGACCTCCTCTATTAAAAAATACTTTGGAGACAATCCTATTATGCAACAGAACTTAGAGAATAGAAGAGAACCTAAGGCCTTCAAAATAGGGTTTAATCTAGATCTTGTAAGGGAATTGATATTTCCATAACTCGAAACGATTGATCAGGTGACATCTCTTCTAGTTTATAAACCATGAGGCAAAGTCATTAGAGAAGAGATATGGAAGCCTATGATCCCTTGGAGATATTTGAAAAGGATCTTTGTCAAAGGAACTAACGAAAAGGTCAAATTCTACGGAACGGTGGATGGATCATCATCGAGAATCTTAGTATGGTACAAATGTGCATGTCAGATTTGGTATGAGATCATAACCTACAATGTAGATCCTTGTTGTTTATCACCAAATAACCTTGCAAGTATGAATCTGGGAGAATCTTTCTTAATGGATTTCACAACAGCCAGAAAGAAGGGTGAAGGAATACACGAAAGGTTATTTTTCTCAAATACTATTAGTCATCCAAAAAGAGCACTCATTGACCACCTTAGAACAATGGAAGAAGTCACATTGAGAATACTACTGGATGATATTGGCTATAACCACTAGAAGACTCTTTTCTGCTTATAATTTGTGTAGTGCTGAGTGCATCACTCCATAAATCAGGGGGGCAACTTGTCACTACCATTTTCGGATACCCAGTAACATTTATTGCGGTACATTAAATCAAACCTCAAAAGGTTTATTTTGCTTTAACATAAGGGCCCAACATAAATATAAAGCCTATTAAACAAAGTCAACATAAGTCAAGATTACCAAAGGAAGACCACCAAGACTACCAAGAGATGAAAGTCAAGGGAAGTAAAAGAACAAGCAATCAGAGGATAATTATAAGACAATTTAACATAAAGAAGAACGTGCACTATAGAATGACAGTTATTCGGGGCCAGAAAGCAGTTGAGGTTTGAATCAAATATGATTCAAACATTTTCTCTCACTAGCATACATGAAAATACATTATTTTTCTCTATACATAGAGAAACTATCATCAAGCAAAAAGACGAACAATCCATCAAAATGACATTTCTTAATTCCTTAGCATTAGCACAATTAACCCCCTTCTTGGGTTATAGTTTAGTTTTATAGATTTAGCTTTGGCATCTGAGCATATTCTGGCACCATTAGACAAGATCTTCAATTCTCCGATCGAAGCAAGGAACCATGGAGGTAACAGCCTTCGTGTCTTCCCTTTAGTTGTCCAGCATGGTCTATCCCTTGTGTGTTGTAAAAACCGTCTCTAAGTTTGTGGCATGCATGGGAATTCTACGCTTTAATTAAAAGGTTAAATTATCATTTGCTCTATTTGCTTTTCACCTGAAACTAATTTGTTGTATTTTGATCATTAATTAAATTGTAACAGAGTACGTTAACAAGGTTTAATCCAACTAAAAATAGTAATCCCTAGGGATTAAATCTCCCAATGCATTCTATACTAAACTATTGGATGTCCATTAGTTAATTTTTAATCCAACAAACTGATTTTGCAATAACAGAAAGTAAATTAATTTTTAAATTGTTTTTTGCAAAGACATTAGTTAAAGGTCATGTTGCTCGAGCTCTGCACAAGCCAACAACGTTGTGTGCTGGTGCGTGGTGGCGTGAGGTTTGACAACAGTGGTGAGGCACAATTGGAGTTGTTGTCAATGAGGTATAATTGGAGAGAGAAAGTTATAATTTTGGATTATGTTGATGATGAAGGAATTGATTTAACATGAGAAGTAGAAAATTCGATTGATTTGCATAGGATGAAATAAAGATTGTGATATAATCTGTTGAAATGCAAAATTAGAAATTTTATTGAATCAAAAGACGAAAATCATGCAATCATTTCTTCGAGTGATTTCTTCAACAATATCTGAGTTAATGCTATTTTAATTGAATGAGCTTTGAAGGTGATGTAGTGGTGTACGCTGGTGAGAGGAGGTGAGGTAGTGATAATGTGTGTGCTGGATGCCTGAGGTTTTGAGAGAGAAGTGGGAGAGATAGATCGGAAGTTTATAATGACACATGTGTTGGTGGATAATGTCTTGAAAGTGATTAATAATGACATAAGGTTGTCTAATATGATAAAGTATATAAAGAGAATTAAGTGAAAATGATATTGCTGAAAAGTAAACATAAGTAACAATGATATCATTTTTCTTATAAATGATACATAAGGAATTTGCTCAATAATGACATAAAAATGAATAATAATAATGATAGTAATAATAATAATAATAATAATAATAATAATAATAATAATAATAATAATAATAATAATAATAATAATAATAATAATAATAATAATAATAATAATAATATCAATAATAATAATAATAATACATAAATGAGTAATAATGATATGATACATAAGAAGTTGACAAATAATATGACAGTAGATTTAAATTACACAAGTTTGCTCAATAATGAAATAAAAACGAGTAAAAATGATATGATACATAAGGAGTTGACAAAATAATACTAAAATAGATTTAAATAATACAAGTTTGCTCAATAATGATATAAGATGACTAATAATGATAAGGAACACAATAAATTGATATATAATATTAAAATACGTTTAGATGATACAAGTTTTCTCAATAATGACATACTCCCTCCGTTTTCTAAAGATCTTCCTTGTTACTATTCCTACAGATACCAAGTAGGATCCACTTGTGTGGGGTGTGTGGTGGGTAAAGTAGGTGAGAGAAAAGGGTTAAGATAAATAAACAAATAAAAAGGGGTTAAAGTAGGAGAGAGAAAGGGAGTAAAATTGAATTAATAATGTAATGGACCATATGATAGGGACATGAGAGGGTAAAAACGGGAAAACAAATTCCAAATAAGGAATAAAGTAAAAGAGGGAATATCTTTTGGAAACGCACTTAAATGGAAAGAGGGAAGATCTTTAGGAAACGGAGGGAGTAAAAATGAGTAATAATAATTCCACAAAAATGAGTAATAATGATATGGTACATAAGGAGTCGACAAATAATATTAAATTAGGTTTAAATAATACAAGTTTGCTCAATAATGAGATCAAAATGAGTAAAAATGACACAGATTCGAGTAATAATGATATGTTAAATAAAGAGTTGACAAAAACTATTAAATAGCTTAAATGATACAAGTTTGCTCAATAATGACATAAAGACGAGTAATAATGATATGGTACATAAGAAGTTGAAAATTAATATTAAAATAGGTTTATATGATACAATTTTGCTCAATATTGACCTAAAAATGAGTAATAATGATATGCACTAGTGGAAAAATAAGGAAGGGTTACGCTAAAAAAGGCCCTTAGGGCTGCGCCTTTTGACAACAACCCTTTCAATAGCAGCCCTTCACTTTTTAAGTAGGGTTGCGCTTTGCAAGCGCAGTTTTTCACAACGAAGGGCTGCGCTTTTACCTAAAAAGCGCGGCCCTTCCTACCAAAAAAAAAAAAAGAATTTTTTTTTGACATTTTTTTACTCATATATTAATCGCACATTTTCTGAATTTTAACATTTGCATCAAACTTTAAAGTAAACCATCCAAATCCAAAAGGGGAATAGGAAATATGGTCAGGGAAACTAAAACTAAAACAGGAAATCAAAGAATGTTATCACATAGAGAATTCTACAATGCAACTAAACCCAAAACAAAAAAAAAAGAACGAAACGAAAATGAAAAAAAAAAGGAACAAAAACTAATATACAGAAGAGAAGAAATTATAGATCTGAAAATACAAGAACATTAATCAAAACAAGGATTAAGAAATTATAGATCTGAAAATACAAGAACATTAATCAAAAACTGCCTCCAAACATTGACCTAATAATGTTTAAATACGTAAAACAAAACCCTAATACATAATTAAGGAAATAATAAAATTCGGAAATACTTAAAATGCCCATTTCGAGCCTTAAACGAACTCGGATGGCTTAAAAAGCCTATACATCACAGCACAGCGGTGAGTTTGACTCGTTGGCCCGTTCCGCTTCCGAAAAGGTATCACAATAGGCAATCGGACTCCATCGGCATGATTAGTGCAAATCATTTCAGGCTTTTTGTCGTGTTTCTGGGAGTTTTTGAGAGAGAAGAGAGGATGAGAGTGGAGGAAACGGAGGAGGGACGTGAGAGAGGAGAGAGAAGGAGGAAACGGGAGGAGGGACGTGAGAGAGGAGAGAGAAGGAGGGATAATATATTTGATGCCCGCTTAATATTTGAAGCCCGCGAATTTTTTATTTCAAATTTTTTCAAGAAGGGTTGCGCTTTTCTTCAAAAGCACAGCCCTACATCACAGAAGGGTTGCGCCTTTGAAGAAAAGCGCAGCCCTTCACTTAGTAGGGTTGCGCTTGTAGAAAAAGCGCAACCCTTCTAAATGTAAAAAGGGCTGCGCTTTTTCTACAAGCGCAACCCTACTAAGTGAAGGGCTACGCTTTTCTTCAAAGGCGCAACCTTTCTGTTATGTAGGGCTGCGCTTTTGAAGAAAAGCGCAGCCCTTCACTAGTAGGGTTGCGCTTGTTTAAAAAGCACATCCCTTCCTGCGCAGCCCTTCCTTTTTTTTCCCCTAGTGATGGTACATAAGTGAGTTGAACTATAATGAAGAATGAAATACGAGAAAACGTCATAAACCAGCTGCAAAATGATACTTCTTTCGTTTTTTTTACATGTTATACTTTTGAAAAGTTCGGTTACCTAGACAAAATTTTAATGAGGGGTTAAGAAAAAGTAAGGGTGGGGGATTAAAGTAGTGGGGATCATTGCACATGGGAGTTTAAGAGAAGGGAGGAGAGAGCAAAGAGGGACCACATCTTGGTTCCCTCCTTATTTTTGCACGCCCAAGGTGGGAAAATATCAGACATTGTCAATTTGTTTGGCACCAATTGATTTTGCTCCAAAATTTTCATAAAGTTCATATTTTCATAAAATTCAAAATTTCATTCTTCAAATCAGTTCAAGGCTTTACTCTACAACCTCTTTCTTGTATATAAACCCCCAACATTAAATGAGGGCTTAATTCACAAAATGACGAAAGAGAAAATGTTGCCGAGTATCATGGTTTAGTATCATTACAAGTTAATTAATTAAACCTAGTAGTTCAGTGCACACACTGCACATTAATGTTAAAATTAATCATCCAAAAAAATTGCAGACAAAAGTTTCTCACCAAAAACATCAAACTTCAGTCCTCAACTTCTCTTGGGCATCAATTAGAATGGGGTTAGCAGATCAGGGAGACGCAGGGTTCTTTAGCCTTCAACAGTTGCTGGAAATTGAAGGTATGGAGGATGACTTGCTGTTGCATGAAATGAGGGAGCATTATCACAATGATGATGACAATTACACGAATGATGATGAAGGAAGCACATAAACACAACATGAAGCAGAGAAACAGCAACAACAAGTTCACCACCACCAACCAAATACAAAATAGAAAATAATGTAAGTTCAACAAGAAAAAAAAATCAATGTTCAGTTTAGAAAAAAGGAGAATGTTGGTTGATGAGCTTCTTACCTCAGAAACAAAAGGTAAACTTGCATGGAGTTTAAAAATACAATTAGCAAGAAAGTATGGCATAAGCAGGATGACATTAGATAGAATATGGAAAGATGAAAAAAAAAACATAGAGAAAGTGGGCATGCCATAGATGTGAGAAGCAGAAACAAATAGGCAGATGTGGTATAGGAAGCTCAGAGTTTATGATGAAAAATGGCTTCACTTCATCTAAGGAAAGTATTAGGGCATTTGCTTCTTATCTTAAAATCCTCTCATCCAGTGTGTATAGACTACTCAAACAAGGTAAGCTGAGAAGTCACACAAGCAGCACGCACCCAAAACTGCCAGATGATCACAAGCTTCAAAGAATGAAGTGGGTGTTACAACACATATTACCAGCAACGAGGACACAACCACCAAAATTTTTTAACATGCATAATGTGGTTCACATAGATGAAAAGTGGTCTTATTTGAGTCCATACACGAGGATGTTCTACTTGCTCCCTGCTAAAGCTGACCCTTATAGTTGTTGTCAATCTAAGAGATTTAAGATTAAAGTTTGTGTGCAACATCTAGACCTATTAAGGATTGTGAAGGGAGGATGACACATGATGGAAATTTTGGTATATATCCTTTTGTTGAGTATGTGAGAACCAAATATTCAACTAAGAACAGAAGGGAAGGAACTTGGTTAACAAAGGTAATTGAAAGTGTTAACCTAGCAATTATGAGGGACATATAATCAGCATTATCATCCCAACCATCATGAGGAATTAGCCTGAGGGTGTGTCAAAGGATATTTACATATAGCAAGACAATGCAAGACCTCACATTCATGCTAATGACCTAGCATTTAGGGCAGCAACAAGTCAAAATGGCTTCAACATTCAATTAATCAATCAACCACCTCAGTCTCCTGACTTAAATGTGCTAGACTTGGGATTGTTTTAGAGCAATTCAAGCACTACAATATCAGTCTTTTCTTAAGAATCTAGACGATTTGATTTAAAAGTGCAGGATTGTTATGATTTCTTTGACCCAGAAATATTGAAGTACACCTTGTTGCAATTATAATAGGTCATGGTAAAAATACTAAAATGAAAAGGGGGAAACAATTATAAGAACCCATACCATGCCAAAAGGAAGCTAGAGAGACATGGATTACTTCTTGAAAATGTGAAAGTTGAGCAATCAGTAATAGATGAGGCAGTTCTTTATCTAAATGAGAGGTTCATAAATGTAGGTGAAGCATTTGACTACTTAGATGAACTAGAACCCTAGAATTAGGAGAAGATGAAGTACTTTTTTGCACAAATTGACGTTGTGTATGAAGGAGAAGAAAGGGGAGCAACTTTTTGGTATATAAGAAGACATATACATAGGTATAGAAGTTAAAACACTTTTATATAAGCTTATGGAGAAGATGCAACAACACTTCTAATCAAACCAGAATTTTTTGGCGGTTTTATGTTTTGTTTTTGATGTGTAATCTACATGGTGAATGAGTGGTTTGTATAAGCAGTGATGCAACAATTATTGATGAAAAGATTTAATCTTTATGTTTAATTTTTGCATGTCAATAAGTTTAAAGTGAGTTGTGTTTATTTAAATACATCAAGGACAATTGCAAAGCTCATTAAGGAAGCAATGGATGACTCAAATCCTCAACTTACTGGTTTTACACTAATAAGGAGTGAATCATCTATTTCTCCTCAAGCCCAAAGCATGAGTCCCTTCATCATCAGCATTATAAGTTTAAAAAAAACAAGGGACTCAAGTTACTCAAAACAGGGACTCAAGTAACTTAGCAGAGAGGGACTCAAATAACTCAGCAAACCAGACATGCCAAGTTACATCGTTCGCCATTTATCCACCGTCCAACCTCTAATCCAAATCCAACCTCCAGCCTTCAATCCAAATCCAAACGTATTTTAAACAACCTGCAATCCAAATCCAACCTCCAATCCCGAAAAAATCAAAAATAGGCAAGCAAAAGCAGTAGGCAACCAAAATCATTACCCAACCAATCCAAATAGGCAACCAAATCAAAATAAAAGCATAATAGGCAACCAAATAGAATAGGCAACTAAGAGCAAAATAGGCAGCCAAAAACAATAACCAACCAAAACCAATATGCAACCAAACAGAATAGGCAACAATAGATAAATAAGCAGCCAAAACCAATAGTCAACCAATCAAAATAAGAGCAGAATATGCAACCAAACATAATAGGCAACAAAAAAAAAGCATTCAAAACCAATGCGAACCAAAAATAGCCAACCAATCCAAATAAAACCATATTAGGTAACCAAACAGAATAGACAACATTAAAGGGTACTCATGTTAAGGCACAAACATGCACATAAATGTAAAAGGAAATTAAAATGAGTTAGGATGATAGAACCTCAGGGACTTAAGTTACTGGCTTTATGCCTAATTAGGAAGAAATGCAAATCCCGGTCCAAATCTGAGCTACTATAGGGGCTCATAGGGACATCCAGCTCATCCTCATCAGCCTCCGACGAACCCAAAATGTCTTCAACCACATCGAAGACTTTGAAACCCCCATCAATCTCAACATACATCGCATATGTCTTTCCCTCATCATCAGATAGACGTTGAAGGCCGTAGAAGTGCATCCCAAACAGCTATAATTCCCCTTCCCATGGACCTCAGCCTCACCCACTTTCAAGTTTCTCTCAGACCCCCGACTTCTTTCTCCTTCCCTTTCACCTCTTGAACCTTACCTTTCCTGGAGATACAATAAAAATTTGGAGCCCTAAGTGCGCAAATAATCTCATGGATAGACCTCAAAAAACCCTTACCTTTTTTCCCGTCACCCATTTCCCCACCTTCCTCAACCTTACTAGATCTAGGCCTCAGCCTCTATGAAAGTGGTTTGTGGGCAAAGATCTGATGTCTGGGGGACTCTTAGGCTGTGGATTGGAAGAGCAGGGAAGGAACTCCCTTGAAAACTCAGTAATTTTGTGAAATTTATCAACAAGAACACCCAAAGCCTTCAAGGCATAAGGGCGAAGCAAATTCTTCGCGTCTCCATTGTCATAAAGCCTTTTGGGCCAAGGGGAATTTGCTTCAAATGCATGCATCAAGTCGCGGATACTATCAGACTCATCAACGTCGTTTGTTTGAAAGAGCGCATCCACAAGGGGTTGAAGATTTGGAATATACATATTGTTCGGATTTTAGGGTTTTTTTAGATCTTGAAGATGATTTGGAAGGATCAGAGTGAGGAATTCAAGTGATGAATGGAGAAATCAAAAGTTCTTAGAGGGGATTTGAGGAGAAACAAAAAAAATTAGGAGAGAGAAATTCAAGGTTGGGAGAGAGAAACTGGACATGAGAAGAGAGAATATGAAGGAGAGGAGAGAGAATATGAAGGTGAGAAGGGAGGGGAGTTGAGTTCGTAGTTTTAGGGTTATGGGAATTGGGGAAGAACATTAATGGAGGGGTTGAATCAGTGCAATGTAGTTAGGGGGTTTCATTTATTGATGTGGAAGATGAAAGATAGTTGGGGGGATTAGATTTTGGTAGGAATAGTTAACATCTGATTAGATTAGGTTTTGTTTTAATAGGATAGATTAATTGGGTTTTAATTTTCTAAATTGTAGTAAGTAAGTAGGGCAAAACTTACTAATTTAGGAAAGAAAAAAAAAGTGTAACATGTATTTTTCACCATTCCGTTTTAGGAAAGTGTAACATGTAAAAAACGGAGGAAGTATAAGTTTTGTTAAAACTTACATAGAAGTCAGTAACAATGACATGAAAGAGTTTTATAAATAACCTGAAACAAATATATGCAAATGACATGAGACAGCTCGAAAATGATATGAAGTTAATGTAACATAGAAATAATTAAGTAACAATGACATGAATTAGTTCACATGTGTGATATGTTGTTACACAATAAGTTATAGTATAACATGTTACACAATAAGTTATGGTATAACATTTTACAACACAAGATGCTTTAAAGTTTTTTTTTTTGTTTGCTAAGTAAGAGATATTATAGATTACCAAAAATAATTTACAACCTAAGCATCTTCAAAAATGAGCAACCCAACTAGGTTGTCCCCCTCAATAACTGAAGAGCTAAAACAAACTGTAAGCTATACATTTTCCAACTTCCTATCTATCCACATTTGATCTCTAGGATTGATTTTCGTAGGAAGGACAAGACTAATTCTTAACTGCACAAGTTTTTTCAATTTTTTCTGCACAAGTTTTTTCAATTTCTTAAACACAACCTCTGGCCTCCACACCACTTGATTCCATACTGCTTCATTTCTCCCCACCAAATCTGATACACCAGACCACTTAACACAACAGCAATAAACCTCTTCTGCACCCTTGTTCTTTTGTATATACAAAATCTGTCTTTGGAAGGTCTTACGCACAATTGATACGCTCAACCAATTCTTCATCAATTCTAAGCACTGAACTGAGTATCACTAGTGGAAAAAAAATGCTTGTGCTACTTATCAAGTGCTTGGATTGATCTTGAAAACAAAACACATGGTCTTCATATCATTTTTGAAAAAAAAAGATCTCAAGTGCTCTGATTGGGCCGAAAATCGGAGCACTTGAGTGTTCTATTGGGCCCTAAAACTCCCTACCGCCAAGTCTTGCACCCGCGTTTACTCTCCAATTCCCTCGTCACTCTCTTATCTGTCAATTCACACCCCGTCCTCTCTATTCTCAAGACCCAACTCAAAACCCTAATGCGAGAGCAGACGACGTCACGGCTTCTCCTTCTCTCATGGTGGCAGGTGAATCTGCAATCTCTTCCCTTTTTAATTTAGTTTTTGTTTCCTTCTCTCTCCTCCATCACTCGTGAATAAAAATTATGAATAATTTCTAATAGAGTTAACAATGGAGAATCGGGGGAGAAACCCTAGCTTCCTCTCTCTAACCACTATCGTATTTGCTAAAGTCTTCGAATTCTTCGAGGAACGTTTCAAAGGTATTTTTCACTCCATTGAATTTCTATCTTTTCGTCAATTTCGTCATTTTTTCAGTTTTGGATTCGTTTTTGATAATATTATGAATTTGTTGTTAATTTTCAAGAATTTGAGCAGAAATTTTTATCTGGATTATACAGCTTTGTTGGTGATGAACTTATGATGTAATTAATGACGCCTGTTTCTCAGTTTGATATAGATTGGTTTTGTCTGGATCATACGTTTTTTCAGTGACTTATTTGGATTGCGATTTTGTAGGTTGTTTGTGTGGTTGAATTTGATTATAATTTGATTCGATGTGATTCGATTGGTTGTATATCTCCTCCATGCCCTCTCCTCCATGCCCTCTTTTCAAACTCGTTGCTGTCAATGTGGGGAGGAACAACAACAACAGTCACGGTGTCACTGAACCATTTTTTTTGTGTGTGCAATTTTTCAAACCCCAAGCTTCTACTGCCAGTCTGCAACTCAAGATCATAAGCATCTGCATATAGAAGAATACACTAATGGCCAGCGCCTCTTCTGCTTGGTCCAGATGCCAATTTGACACCCAATCTTCTAAGTATGATTTTTATATTATCTCTGTTGCTTCCATCCCATGAAACCCAAGAGCCCTTCGGCCTTGATTTAATGTTAGTACTGCCACTTTTGCCGTCGCCACCACCTTTAATAGTTCTAAGATTTCTGCTGCATTCTACATGGTTGAAGTTTAAGGAACACAATAGCATCATTATGGCCATTGCTAACCATATTTTGCTCATGTTTTTGTTATTGTTGATAGTCAGCATTTTTTGATAAATGAAGTGTTTTTTTGTTAGGTTTGTTTGGTTTTGGTAGAATGGTAGTTATGTTTTTAGATGATGGTGTGTGTGTGTGTGTGTGTGTGTGTGTGTGTGTGTGTGTGTGTGTGTGTGTGTGTATGTGTGTGTGTGTGTGTGTGTGTGTGTGTGTGTGTGTATGTGTGTGTGTGTGTGTTGTGTGTTGTGTTGTGTGTTGTGTGTGTATGTGTGTGTGTGTGTATGTGTGTGTGTGTGTGTGTGTGTGTGTGTGTGTGTGTGTGTGTGTGTGTGTGTGTGTGTGTGTGTGTGTGTGTGTGTGTGTGTGTGTGTGTGTGTGTAGAGAGAGAGGGTAGACAATAGACATGAATAGTTGGGGACCTTGTAAATGTTTTGACTAGGCCTCTTTTTTCTTTTGCATACCTTTTCTCCGCCCACTTTACCACTTATGTGAACATGGATTTGCATTCAATGAAGTTAGGGTTGAAAAGAGTTTAAGAATAGGTTACTTACTTTGTTAGCTTCTTTTTTGTTCGAACTTTTTTAATCATAATCATCTTTTGGCTTTAACAGACTGTGACCCCGAAGGCTGGAAGTCTGCTTAGTCCATGTCAAAAGTTGTAGTAGTTTATCTCATATTCTTTTTTTTAAGGTTAATTAGTAGTAAATCCTATTTCCGTTGTTATTTTTTTATCCATATGAGTCACGAAGGTAGTACAAATTACAAAGAAAAAGAGGGGGGATTCGAACCTGTGACATATCATTCACAACACCTCAATTTTACTTCTGTTGTAATGCAATTAACCACATTTTATCGTGATTGTTTTCAAGTTATTGAGTTAAACATATTAATCCATCGATCTATTTTAAAATACATTTCATATTAAATAGGTTAAAGACACGTATTTAATGATTGTTAGTCATAAAAGTGGAGCTCCTCACCCTTTTGGCATTATTACTCTAATTTTAGGACTTTGGGGAAATATGGTTGAGTAAAGCCAGTCTTGAGAAATGATAATCTCACTTGCTTTTCAATTGAAGTACGGTTTAGTCCTCTTTAATACTTTATGTTCTTGAGCAACTTAAGAAGGATGAAGTCAATGATGTACTTTCTGATTTTATATTGTGTGGCCTTCACTTTGCATTGATACTCCTTGTGTTTGTTCTTTTCGGATTTTTCCACTTGAAGACCCCATTTGATCAGGTATAACCCTACTAGCAGGGCTTTTGATTTTTCATATCAATTGCATAGCTGAAGCATGATAGTAATTTCTTTTTTTCAAAAAAGAAGCATGATAACAATTAGTAAGAAGGTTAGTCACCCTTTCTTCCATGAGATCTCCTTAGCAATATATATGCCTTGGATAGTTGGATGGCTTCTACTGTGGAATTATTGTAGGTTTTTATCTATGCATGCACATCTTTTTACAATTTTAATAAGTTAGCTCTATGTATCATCTGGTTAAACGTTGCAGCATGAGTTATCTGTACACTCACTGAGTAAGGTGCAACTCTGTTCTTGCGTATCGATCATATTAATTTAACACCTTGTTTGATATATCTTGAATTCCTATTATTTGAAATTTTTAGTAGTGGCTGGTGCTTTCATGACTTGGTTATAAATGTGATTGTCATCTGGCAGAATAAGCTAGATTGAATTATATTTTCTCCAGTTAAAACTGAATGTGGACTGAAAAAGGAATCAAGTGGCATCGTCCAAACACAACCATTTGTTGTATCGAGACTTGTCGTTATCTGGACTGAAATTCTAGCTGTTTCTCAATATTGAGCAAACTCATCTGTCTTATAAGCTTTTTGCCTTACCTTGTGTCTTCATAAAGTGTGTGACGGCCTTTATTTTACCTTCTGTCTGGGCAGCTGCTTCGAAATTGTTCCTAGCTCCGTCCCTCATTGATTCTCTTTCCCCTTTGTTTTTGAAAGTTCTTTCTTTGATTATTGATATTCTTTGTTGCTATATAAAATTTATTTGAATGATTACAGTGGACATCTCCTCTTCTATTATCCTTGCTATTCTTTAATTGTGACCTGAGTTTAGCCTTTAAAATTCAGATGTGGTATGGATTCCATCTATATGTATTTCTTAACTTCTTTATTTTACTTAAAAAAATAGGTGAACATTTGGTTGGATTTGAGAATGATTATATTATTTAGTTTCTATCATGGGCCTTTTCTATTTCCTAATATACATGTTTCCAATTTGTGTTGCCAGGTGTTGTTCTATTTTCCCAGCAACTTATTGCAACTGAAAGAGCTTGGTGTGCATGGCGTGATTACTTTAATTGAGCTTGGTGCACACTCTGTCTACTAGTTAGATATAGGATTCTTGCTCCTGTATCTATATTGTTGTAACTTTCTTTATGCAAATAAATGATCTCTGTTTATGAAAAATAATGTGATGTTTGTCCTTTTCTCTAATTTGTTCAAAGAGTAAGTCTTGGGAGGGGGATATGTTTGGTATTGATATTATGAAAGGAGTTCAAGAAACAACGCCCTGAGCATGGTATTATTCCAAATAGGGGTGTTGTTGTAACAGCAACAATAATTTTTTTTTATAAAAAAAAAATACTGTGCTCCGGTTGTTAGGAAAAAACCGGAGCACTTAATTCACAAGTGCTCCAGTTTTCTCTTAGCAACCGAAGCACTTGACGTATTTTGAATATATAAAATTCACAAGTGCTCAAGTGCTCGTATGACGTCTGCTACGGGTCAAATACGGAGCACTTGTACGATTTTTAACCGGAGCACTTGATGTTTTTTTCACTAGTGTATGAACATTGAAAGAATATGTGAGTATGAGATTCAAGACGATTCTCACATAACAGACATTGGTTAGAATCCATCCCACCTATCTTAACTAAGATATCTGAAGTTCTTAATCTCTAATTCATCAGAAGCCATCCAATCACCATGTGTTTAGGAATATAAAGCCTATTCCATATTAATTTGTCCCAGTGCACCATACTTTGCTAACCTATCATTCTCTTGTAAACTTGCTGAACTTTATACTTGGGCAAGGTCTTCAGTTCTGGTTCACTATATAACAGCTTCACAGTATTCTTCACTTTGCAGATCCGTTTCCAATACCAGCAACAGTCTGAAGGAGGTTCACAATCCCAACATCTAGCTTCCTCGATATATACCTCATGCATCGATTATTTCACCCATAAATTATCCTATTTAGTAGCAATAGCCCAAACATACTTGGCAACAACTGCCATATTCTAGATTTTAACTTGTCTGACTCCCAGTCCCCCAGCTTGCTTAGGTGAGCACACTTTTCCCAAGCAAAATTCCCCGGTTTGCTGCTATTGTATTCACTAGTCCAAAGAAAAGTTTTGCAAATTGTTTTCAATTTCTTTTAGGACAGATTTGGGCATAATGAACGTCTAGGCCCAATATTGGTGGATACTAAGCAAGACAGAGTTAATCAAATTGAGTCTTGCAATGTAAGACATGTTTCTGCTGCTCCAGACCTTGATCCTTGTACACATCTTACCAATGATTCCATTGTATTCTACCACTTTTATTTTCCTTGCACAAACAGGAACCCCTAGATACTTGAAGGGGAGTTTACTATGAGCAAACACTGTCACTGCCATAATTCTTTGAATGACCTCCTGTGTCACTCCTGTTGTATAGAAATCTTACTTTTACTCACTAATCTGCAAGCCTGAAGAAGCTGAAAATAACTTGAAAGCCTGAAGCATAGTATAAACTGCAGGGAAATCCCCTTCACAACACAGGATGATGTCATCAGCAAACACCATATGTGTTAACTTGCTTTGTTTGCACCTTGTGTGAAACTTGAATAAAGGATGCTCTTCCATTCTTCTCATAATCCTTGTTAAGTACTCCATACATATTACAAATAGAAGGGGCGAGATGGGGTCCCCTTGTCTCAACCCTCTTTTAGAACCAAAGTAACCATGTATAGCACCATTCACCATAAGAGAAAATATTGGAAACCTAACACATGTCATTGTTAGCTTTACAAACTTTTCTGGAAATTGAAGAGCAGCTAACATTTCCTCTAAGAAATCCCATTCAATTGTATCATATAATTTTTTTTAAATCTACTTTCATAATACAACTAGGTTTAACATTTTTCCTACCATAGTGTCTCACTAGTTCTTGACAGACCATGATATTATGAGCTATATATCTCTCTTTACAAAAGCTCCTTGATTTTCAGCTATGATTTCAAGCAATATCATGTTCAGCCTATTACGAAGCATTTTTGTGATACATTTGTATAAAGGGTTACAACATGCTATGGATCTAAATTCACTCACTGAACTAGGACAATTCACTTTCGGAATAAGTATTAAAATGGTGACATTTAGTTCAGTTAGAAGCTTACTAGTGTGAACAACATCAAGTATTGCGTGAGTGACTTCTTCTCCAATCACATCCCATGTGTCTCGAAAAAAATGTGTCACATAGCCATTAGGCCCTAGACTTTTGTCACCTAGTATTGAGAATAGTGCCTCTTATACCTCTTGTGCTGTGTAAGAGCTTTCAAGCAGTTGAATGTGCTCCCTTTGTAGCACTGGCCCTTTTCAATCACCACTCTCTTGACTTTTGTTTTGTTCATCAAAGGAAAACCCTGTAGTTGCTTGTAATAAGTTAAGAAAGCCTTGTTTACATCTTGAAGATTGTCCTGCCATTGACCATTCATGTCATTAATAGCATACACAATGTTCTTAAAGTCTTCTTGCCTTGATTGATTGATGAAATAGAGATGTATTTTCATCACCATCTCTACACCAACTCAGTTTAGCCTTTTGAGCTAGGAAATGAAGATAGCCCTTATGAATAAGCCTATAGCTCATGATAGCATGATACTCCTCACTTCTTATGAACTCATTATGTGGATTCTTTTGTAGCTATTCTTGATATGTGATCATTTTATGATAGGCTTGAATATCCTTGCTCTGAATCTCTAAATAGCCTTCAGCATTAAGCTTCTTCTTCAAAGCTTTCTTTGTGTTCTTCAATTTTTGAACCACTTTAAACAGGAATGTTCCTTGAACTGTTATACCCCAGTCGTCTCTCAGCAGTTCTATAAAGTTAGGTGTTGTGCTCCACATCTTAAAATACTTGAAAGGATGATTCCTAATCACAAGACTAGGATACACCATAATGACTATAGGACTATGGTCAAATTTTCCTTCAGGGAGGAAATCAGTCATGGCTGTGGGGAAGCAATTTAACCACTCCTGATTAATCATAGCTCTATCAAGCTTGCAAAACACTCTACTCTCACCAAACTGCTTGTTATTCCATGTGTATTTGTTCCCTGTGCTAGCCATATCCTGTAAACCACATCTTTGCACACATCTCTGAAGACTCATTGTCTCTTGTTGCCTGACTATACACCCAACTCTCTCATATGGGTTAAGCGCACAGCTATAATCACCTACCACCATCCATGGTAACTTACTACCACTTGCAATGTTCTCCAACTCTTCCCATACAACTTCTCTTTCTTTTGCATCATTTGAAGCATAAACAATGGAGCAGTGAAACATTTGAGACCCACTCACAGGTTTAAGCAAACAATGAATCAACTAACTTGAACACTTTTGAACATTAACCTAAAAACTTTGAGGGTTCCAAGTCAATACAATTCTACCTCCTTTATTATAGGAGGATTTAGAGGTGAAACACCATCCTTTAAACAAACTTAGGTAAAGCTCACCCATTTTATGAGCCTTTACCTTTGTTTCAAGGAGCCCGACAAACCAACTTTCTAGCTATTAAGGACCAACTTTACATCTTTTTTCTTTTGTTGGTTGTTGAGACCCCTCACATTCCACACTCACTTTATCAATGTGCTTGAGGAGGTCTTCTACCTCCTGAGAGCCCACATGATCCACATTCTACTAATCCTACAAGCACAACATCTCCATTAGGGTTCTCCATTCCCTATCCTGTCTCTAGGGAAACTCTATCATTTTCATCTTCAACAACTTCGAGTACTTCAAAGGTATTATGAGTTGAAGCAGCTTCATTACTAGCTAGACTTCTTCTTATTGGCTTTCTAACTAGTTGAAACTCCTTTGCTTGAGGGGTCTCAACTACTTTATTTTGCTGCCCTCCTTCTACTTGAACTACCTGAACTTTCTGTCTCCAATCTTTTCTCACTATAGGTTTTGTATAGTTCCTTGCATCATGTCCCATTTTCTTACATGACTCACACTGAATAGGCTTCCATTCATAGTGAATTGGCACTTTCATCATCTTGTTTCTTTCATTGATGAACTGCGGCTTCGCAGGGAATTCTTGTCTTGTACTCACCTCCACCATTATTCTAACATATGGCAGTTTGTCTCTCCCACTGGTAGCATGATCTAACTTCAAAAGTCTACCTACAGGCTTTACAATTTTCTCCAGGCATGACTCTCCCCAATACTTGAAATAAAGCTTTAAATGAACCCAGATAGGCATTACACTTATATCCTCCTTACACATATCAACTTCAGATGACCATGTTTTCACCATCATAGGTTTACTATAAAAAAAGGGGATGTTTCCAGCCAAAACTTGATCCCTCTTTTCCATTGTGGTGAATCTAACCACATATATTCCTTTTTTAGCCATCGCCATTTTACCTATTCCCAAATTCTTCCATAATCTCCGAAAGAATCCCTCCATTACATAAATAGGGGGGTTTGCACCAATAACATAGCAGTAAATTGTTGAGTTCCAGTAATCAATCTCCTTTTGGACATCATCCATTTCAATTTTCACAATATTTATATTTTCATTTTCAGAGGAAATAAAATTGGTACAGGTGCAATATTACCTTCAAAACGTCGACTCTGGTCCTGACTAATATTTTCACCAGATTTCTGAATAGTCTCCAACCAGTCTGAGAAATTCACTCTCAACATTGTTTGCTGTTGTAGAGACCTCAATGATGATCGAGGAGATAGAATATCGTCATGACATTCCTCAGTTTCCTCATCATCATCCTCAATCTCCAGCTCCTCAATACCCATAACTTCATCAATTAAACGTACTTTCTTTGCTTGAGACTCAGATGGCCCCTTTCGTTTTATAATAGATGAGCTTGCCTGGTTTGCCTTCTTCTTAGCTCTGGATTTCCTTGTCATGACACCTAAATAAGTTTTACGCAGAGAGAAAGCTAGAGAGAGAAGCGCAAGATGCTTTCAAGTTAAAAGACATTACCATAGATTTATAATCAATAGTTTTAAGTTTTAGGCAAGATGGACGTACAATAAGCCAATAACTTAATGTACAACACTAAAAATTATATCCATAAAGAAGGGTAAAAACCCCTTAAAATAGGCCAAACGTTATATTACTGCAAGTTTATCACATACTTTCTCCGTTTCAAACTAGTTGCACCGTTTGCTTTTTCATTTTTGTCAAGACGCTCTTTTGAACCTTAATACTTCTAATTGCGCATAAGTAAAGATCATGAAAAGTTGATATTTGAAATTATCGTATTTAGATGAATTTAACAAGATCTCACCTGATTATCTCTTTTCTTATATAATGGTGAGAAAAAGCTTGACAAAGTTAATTGATAAATTGTGACCAAATATCCAATGGTAAACTATTTTAAAACTAATTATAAGATTATAAAAATGTGCATAACCAAACATGTGAAAGTACACCTTTTAGGGGCGCTAGCCGCTAAGGTCAAGTGTGAAACGGTCATCACATGACATTTTGTTCCCTTATTAGATGATATCGTATTCAAGTTCCAGTTGTGCAGGACGAATATCATCTATGTCAGTTGCACCATGAAGTACAAATTAGGCGTCAATCTTCTCGGCTGTCTGATTGAGACAGATAATAAGGTAGGTAAAAAAATCGCTCGATCTTATTATAATAATAAAACAATTACAAACCATACATCCATACGGCCTATACAAGAAGAACAAGAACAAGAAGATATCCTTTCTTTTTCTGAAGGGTCTATAACAGATGATGTAAAAAAAAATCAGTACAAGAGATCCATATAAATAGGAGACAACAGAATGAAATCCGGAACCTAATGTGTCCAGGACCTCAGTCTTGACCTCTACGCCACGACCTCATTGGCTGCAACATGAAGAAGATAGATAGACAGATCATATTTAGATGAGACGTGAATTTAGGATACTAGCCTTTCGTACGTACTACTGTCGAAAAAACTGTCGGTCAACTCTCGACCCATGGTTTCAATAGGGAACAACATGACACAGATTGCAGAAACTAATACCACACCCACAAATAGGAGAATGGCAAGAGTTTGATGACATCCATGTACTAAACTTATAGCTACCATAGGAGAGATCATTCCGCCAATTCTCGCCATCGAACTCCCCAGTCCAACACCAGTACTCCTCACAACTGTTGGGTATATCTGCATTGAAAGACATAGAAATCAAATGATATTACTTTTCTAAAAAAAGAAAAGCACTCAATCACAATCTTTCCTCTTTCACTTAGTTACACAGTAATAACCAAGGTTTTGTTACCCTCACCTTACTTTTGCTGAACTTTGCTTACTTGTTTTCTGAATCGAACTTTTATTTCATTGAACTTATTTTATATTGGGGAGAATGGAGCATTAAGAGAACAGCTACTCCCTTTTTCTACAACATTCTTTTTCTTATTTTTCTGCGGTAGGGGGATGGGATCATGGAACTAAGTTGATATACAGCCTCAAGAGACATTATAATGCTGAGAAAGGATCGTGAAATCCTTGCTCCCATCCTACTCGAGATGTATTAGTGTAACATCTCTGGATGTGCATGAATTGATATATATACTTTAACCACCATTACTTAATCCCAAAATCACTACTTCATCTTAGCAACCACCCGAACATGGCTCAAACCCATTTCAAGAAAATAAAACGAAAGCTGACGCAGTAGTTACTAGAACAAATGTTTCTCATGGAGTTTAAAAGGAAAGTTCAGACTACTATAGTAAGAAAAATGGATAAATATATGAATTGATTACCTCTGGAGCATATAAAAACATAAGCGTGAAGGATCCCATAATGCATGCTCTAGCTCCAAACAGAACTGCTGTTGTTAGACCCGCTGACTGATGGACCACCAGCGGCAACATGAAGAGGAAACATAAAAAGAGCAAGGCTGACATTGAAACTTTACGACCAAGTCTATCAACAATGACAGCAGCGAGAACAAGGCCCGGAATCTCTAAACAATTGAAACCACGACATTTGTAAGCATCCTTCAGATTATATAAGGATAGGCTTATCATATTAGCAAAGGGGTTAATACAAAGAAATAAAGTTACGTACCTGCAAAGCTAGTGATGAAGACGTTCCTGTAATTGACAGTGGCAGTATCTTCGGAACCAATTTGTCTTAGATAGCATGTACTATCAGTCTTGTTCAACTCAGTGGTCAACAACACAAGGCCATAATAAGCAAAGGCATTTCCGAAGAATACAACCCACAAAAGCAAGGTTGACCTAATCAATTTTGGTGATAAAAGCATTGACAATGATTGAAGAATTCCCGTTTCAGAATCACTGCCCTTGGGAAGTGATGCAGCTTCTGCATCAACTACACTTGGTAGCAATGGTTTACGTTGTGGAGGAAGATCACTATACTGCTCAATCTCGATATCAGTACAAAGAACACCAGGTGGCAACTCTCTGTCATTGACTTTGGATATCCTCTCCAAAATCCGCATGGCACCTTGTTTTTCACCTTTGAGACTCAAATACCTTGGAGACTCAGGCACCACACAGTAAAAGATAAGCAAAAGCATTGCAGGCATTGCAGAAAGACCAAGCAGCCACCTCCATCCCCACCTTGGCATAACAATCTGCCATGACAGATGAAACAGACAAAATTCAGTACAAGAAGGCAACACTATTCAAGTATGTGGTGATATGCAATAGGGATAGAAAAAAACAGTAGAGGCTAAGAACCCCCCCCCCCCCCCCCCCAAAGCATAATGATATCATGATGAATTTATCCCAAAAAAGAACAGAAAAACATATTAATGGAATTCTGCATGTGAATATACTTCCAGACTCTATTCAACAAATTTTAATATTGTCTTACATACTCATATAGCAAATCAAGCCACTGGCACTTTCTCCTGCATTTTTTGATTGATAGAAAGAATCAGATTTATTACTAAGCCAAATTAGCATGTACATCCAGTTTGGTAGGTGGTAATAAATGGTGGTAATGGCAATCAACTTATAGGTAATTTGCAAACAAAGTCTCATCCCATGTTCTTTCCTTGATACCTCTTTTCTTCATAGATTTCAATTTCCACTTTAGAGGTGGTAATGGAAATTTTTGGAGATGATGTTTCATGACCATGGGCATTCTCACAAGACTTTGAACAATATTAAATGTTCATTCATTACCATTGCCACCATTTATTGCGGTTACCAAAGGGCTGGTAAAGTACATATTATATGTAAAAGAACCAAGGTAATCAATACAGGATACTAAAGAAACAAAGAGCAGGTCAAGGTTTAACATTGTACAGTTAAGACGACAGTTGCATCATTCTGCCACTCTTTTTCAATCTTTGTCCCTGATATGAGTGGCACCGATCACGTGCCCTACCAAACTGCCTGATCTTCTTAATTCTTTACTGAAAATTTCCTATGTCTCTCTTCCAATGGAAACAGTAAGCAGCAGTACTCAAGCTAGCCGTTCCAATCATGGATTTTGTAGCTTGCCTTGCAGTTTTTAATAAACCAACCAACCACATTAGACCACAAACAGGAATTTAAAAGAAAGTTCCAGTTTTAACACAAGGACTTAGCTACTTTCTCTCAGGTTTAAAATCATTAATTAATTCAATGCTCAAATCTAGACAAATACACAAAAGCTAAAAAAATTCAGACATATCTTTAGTGGGTGAATCCTAATGTCACATAGAAGAGTTCTCTCTACATGTCTCAGGAAAAGACACTCAGAAATTAAACATGGTGTCACATTGGTTGTTTAAATTATCAACAATATGGCATAGAAAAAAGGTTAGAAATTGCAATAGCAACTCATACTAGAAGATCATAATTGAAAACATATTAGTAAAAAGCTAGCCTCGAATTTTAACCAATGGTCAATTGCAAAGTATAAAAAGAACTTGATTACATAGATTCAAATCACCAAGAATAATAGAGAAACCAGTAACATACCCATGCTATGCCAGCCTCTAAAACTGTACCAACAGTCCAAAATCCTTGGAAAATAATCATCCAAGTGCCCCTTCTTGGTGCAGGCACAAACTCTAGAAACCAAGACAATAGCACAGGACCGCCTCCCACGCCAACACCAACCAAACAACGACATATTAACAATATAACGTAGTTAGGGGCAATTGCACTCAGGAGACCAGATATGGAAGTGATCAGTGCTGTAGCTAAAAATCCTTTCCTGAAAAAAATAAAATAGAAAAGGAAAAAATAGAAACAAGACATTCAGTTAAAGAGCTTAGAATTAAAAGTAGACTTCTAACTATATTTCGAAGACCAAACTCTGGCATAGCATGAAAGAGTTGTAAATGTTATTCTATGAGCAATAATCAAGAATATGCTATTTGCAAAGTGCAAGCAGGTATGCTTCTGTGTTCTATTGAACCTTGTGAAGTCTAGAGGCATTAAGTACACCACCTGCAATCTGAGATCTAAAAGTATTTTTTCATTGTAAGGAGAGACATTGCGAGAAATAACACATGTGATCCTCACTTTGGTTTTTAGAAGTAAATAGGTGTCTTGGTTACCATCTGATTCTTGTGTAGTAGTATGTAGTCATCGAGTTGATGTTATTCCAATCTCATTACTAGTTGCTTTACCCCCTTCTTACCCACTTTATACTTCTTAAAAAGAGGTCTCACAATTTTTGTTTATAAGCACAAGACATATCCTTTCACTATTCTCTGAGTGTTACTTTTACGAAACAACAGTATTGTTGGTCTGCATAATGGTTCACCTATACTGGAGTCAAAGATGAATAACTATGACACTCATTATAACGAACTTAATTTTACACAAGTGATTAGGATGAAAAAATTAAGATGACAACATCAAACTACGTGCAATGCTTTTTTTTATTGAAATGCAGCATGTAGCATTTTTTATTGATCTCCGTAGCTACCACGCCTACAGAATTGGAGGAACCTAAAAGAGCATGAGGCATATATTATGCTCAAAGTTATTCTTGTCATATATTTCAGAACCTTTAACGCCACTTGCTAGGTGGTAATAAATGATAATTTGAATCTACACCTGAAATGCGAAGAAAATCACATCGAAGTGTCCATGGTAACGCTTATGTGTCCTTGAGATCTCGAATACTTATTCTTCTTAATAAATTTCTGTTACCATCCATTTCCACTATAGAGGTGGTATTGACTGATAATGGAAATTCGTAAAGCAACACAGATGTTTGAGATGAAATTTCATTACCATGGACATTGGGATGCTTTCTCTACAAAGCATGTATAAATTCATTATCATTACAACCATTTTGGACCTGCTACTAAATGGGCCGTAAGCCCTCATACATGAAGTTTCTTTCTAAGCATGATGACCTTATAATTCTCCGAGATAAGACAAGAAAATCAATATGTAAGAACTAAGAAGCAGTTCTTGAAGAATTCAAAAACTGAAAATTGTGTGGTTGTACTGAGAGGTTCAGTGGCACACAATACGGCATCAGAGGAAAAAATATACATATAATCTCCCTTGTCCATTAGCTTCAGTGGCATGCAGTAGTTGGTTAGAAGTTAGAGCAGGTATGTAGTATTCTGATGTAGATTCTCTATGCTCATCCAAGCATTTTGGAAGACAGAGTTTTATTAATTGGCAAAAAAAGTGAAAATCTTTCAGTCCAATTAACAAGTACTTCCTATTTCGGACAAGTAGAGGCTACAGTTACCATAAAGCAGCAAGGAATGGCAATGCTAGCTACAACAGTAAAATAACCACATTTTTCCCTAGTCACCTTGATTGGGACTTCATTATTTGAATTAAGCACTGGTACATCTAGTTCAGGCATTTAAATCTATTCTAAGAAGCTAAAAGCAAGATGTCTACCATTTATAATTAACCTCTCTCAAATACTAAAGCACATAAGAATTTCATGAACATTGATATGAAAGGGACAGGTTTGTGTTTCACAATTTTCTCGTTGGGTTTATAACTGGAGTTAGGAGAGTTGAGACTTAACAAGAGTCGGAGAGTTGAGACAATAAAAACATCTTCACATAAGTTATAACCTTTGACATTTTAACTTGACTTGTGTTTCCTTTGAGATATTATCGTCTTACAAAGAGAGATCTTGATAGAGATTGCTAAATACTTATGGAGATATTACAGTGTTGCTTGCTAGTTCTTTAGAATTGCCCAGTTCTCAATCAAAAACATTGTTAAGTTCTGGTTAGGACTAAATCTTCTTTTGCAGAATTGGTGATTAAACCGCACCACTCAATCAGAAATTTAGAGAATTTTCTAAACATGTTGAGATTGCCTCATGAGGCCTCTGGCAGTTCTCGTAACTTGTCAGACTGCCTCGTGAGGCCTTTGGCAGTTTTACAATTAAGAAGATATAGATAAAGGCAAACGTACAGACAAAAAACGGAAGACATTCACAACATAACGCACCTTCTTCCATATCTATCTGAAACTAATCCCCAGGTATATGCCCCAAAAAGCATGCCTGCAAACACCACAGTGGTGATAAGGCTCTCTTGCTCTGAAGTAAGGTTCCATTCCGTCTGTACTGCTGGTCCAACAAATGAAAGAATCATCACCTCCATTGCTTCCGAAATCCATCCAAGTCCAGCATATATAAGAATCAGGGTTTGGTATTTCCCAAATCCCACGCTCAGAAGAGCATCATCCATGCTATAAATTGCGGTGCGATCCGCCATCTAGAAGTAAACAGACAACAAAAATATTGCTTTGATATGGTTCAACGGGTCTGTAAGTAATTCCAGGAAATGCAATAACCTTCCTCGCTAACACGAGGATTGGCAAAACCATTCATATAATTGTTTCCTAATATTCCATTATGATTGCCATAGTTAGAGAAAGTCGTACGGTCAGATCTCATTTTTAAAAACTATCCCCAAAACTATGTTACTTGAACGATTTATCGTACCTCATGTACCCATCCGAGTGGGTATAGCCACCTCATTTTGGGTCAAAATCATGGAAATTCTTCATTAAAGAACGGAGCCGAAAACATGAACATGTGCTTGTGAGGTTGTGATTGACACAAAACCCCGAGAATAACATATCCAGAAACTACCCTTTTCATAAAAAACATAACAAACTACGAAAGCCAAGGATAGTGCCTAATTATTCATCATGGGACATGAATTTCCGTGTCATTGATGTAAAGCACACATATTAGGAATATCATTTTAGATTAAAGCACACATATTAAGATTTTCCATGTTGTTTGATTCAATTTCGAAACAGAAAAGTTATATCCCATTAGTATTCTAAAGCGCCACAAAGATATTGCATCAATGTACAAGTGACATTATCATATAGAGCAATAAAATTAGTTACAATGACGGAAACTTAGAACCATTACGATGCTACCCCCGTAATTGTGAGAATCATGTACTCGAAATAATAACTGGAAAGAGAGAATGAATATCAAAAGTAAAGATGAAATCAGAGACTGAATTTAGTCTAACACCAAAAAAAATTGATAAAAAAAGAATTAATCAGTCTGATTACCGGGCAACCAGGTCAATATTAGAGAAAAGGCGAGCAAAATTCAAAAAACAAGTTTGAATTTTTATCCCAGATTATGAAAAAAGTTGAGAGTTTTTTCATTCTTTGATAGTATGATGATAGACAATAGACATATCAATATGCGAACATCAATTGATCAATTTGGTCATAGTTAACATGGGAAATTTGTTAAATTATGATATCAGGTATAAGATTAACTAAAAATTATAATAAAAAATAAAAAAATAACAACATCATCCAAGATCCAGGATGCTCTGTGATAGGAGTAAATTACCCATATAAAAAAAACATTAACCTCCTCAAAAAATATGGAGATTCCTACAATTCAACCATAATAATTGATTTTTTCGATATTTACTATAAAATACAGTAAATTTACAATAGTGGAAATCTGAATTCTATAAATAATCAAAATCAATAAAAAAAGATGCCTATCAAATGAAAACTTTAATTAGTCAGTAAACGAGAAAAAACAGAAACAAAAACCCAAAAAAAAGTCAACGAAATTAGTAGCAGAAACAGGGTATGAAAAACAATAGTTTTAAGGATAAGCTTTGATAACAAGAATTCCGGTTAATTGCATCAACTAAGATTTAATAGATGATTAGGTCCAAGTTTTCATAATTAATGGATGATTTAGTAAATTCTTAACATTTCTGTGAATTAATCCAAAAGAGGGAAAAACTAAGAAGCGAAAGTAGAAAGAATAACAACAAAAACTAACCTTGGTATAAAATTGTTGGTGATGTTCTTCAAGGATGAAGGGCTGATAAAAATGCTATGCAGAAAACAAGCAAGCAGGTGGGCTATGTGGCACTCTTATAGCACTTGCCTGATTTTTTGGGGACGTAAGCCCATAAAGAAAATAAAATTTTAAAGAAAAAGAGAACGTTGGATGGTATCTTAAATTCTTAATCATGTTATGTGGGTCATTTTCATTTCTTGCCTAGGCAATCAATGATTATAATTTATAATAATACTTCATCTAAGGACCTACTAAAGAAATGGAAAATTTGTCAATGAGACATCAATTATAGTTTTGGTTCAAGGAGCATAATGAAATACAATGGGTGTATAAGATACCCATTTATTTTACTATAAGTTACGTTAGTTAGAGCTGTCAATTCAGATAATCGGTTTAAATTTGGTCTGATTAAACAATTCAGTTGATTTTAGTTTGTTTTTCCCATCTCAATTAATCCGGTTTAAATCTTCTAATTCAATCCACCACAATTAATTCAATTTTTAAATCAATTTAATTCAGTGTAGTTATCTTCTACTTTTTCCCATACAATTTCAGTTCAAATAGTTCATTATTAACCTATTTATCTCTGTTCAAACAGTTAATTTTGATTGAGATGCAATTAGTTTCAGTTTCGTATGAAAAACAACAAAATTTCAGGCAAAATTAAAAATTGGTTATGAGATATGCGCCCAAAGTGTGCATCAAAGATATGAATAAATTCTGGTTATATTTGTTCTATGACTTTAGGCGTCATGTCATTGTTCATTAATTATTTAGAAAAATAATTAGAATTAGTTAATTAGTTGTTATAGTTTCAAACAGTTTTCCATTGACTATCGTTTTGTTTACTTTGGTTCAATTTAAACAATTTGAAATAATTTTTAGTTTACTTCAGTTCAATTTTCACTTCAATTCAGAATAAAATGGTTTTTCATGCACTTCGTTTCACTTTAGCTAAGTTAAATACGGTTCACTTTAATCCAATTGGCTTTTTCTCATTCCTGTTTATTAGTTATGGGTCACTTCAGTTTATTTTATTCGATTAAATTTGCAATTAATTTGCAATTCAACCATTGGTTTTTAACCAAAATGATAAATCTATATCCAGTGAGGTAGCGTCATACTCCCTTTGTTTTTTTAAGGACAATTTGACTGGAGAAGTTTGTCTATATACATCTTTGACCATTGATATAATTTATTGGACTAAAGTAAAACTTATAAAAATTGAGGTTTTGGATTTACGCATTGAGACTAATAAAATAAGGTCCCGCATGGTAATGGTTATTCTTATGTATACATAATTGGTTAATGCAACCTCTAGGCTCTAGCAATTAGATGTAACCTCCCCAAATACCTATAGTACCACTAATACTATACTCCCTATTTCCCCCTACCCTTTGCCCTCATCCCCTAAGGCATGCAATTGAATTGAAGAAACAAGTTGAATATTTCGACATCTGAAGAGGTTTTTCCTACAAGGCTACTGTTTCTGTCTAGAAATTAAGGTTAATGATCTGTACTGAGTAGGTCTTTGATGTGAGCCCTGAGCTGGTTATCTATTCACCGATGACCTGCACAACGAGTTAGACTGCCTCGGGGGTTGTTTCGGGATCTCCCCTCCGACGCTCAAGTCAGTTGATGATTGAGGAAGAGAGAGAGTCTAGAGTGAGAAAGCTCTAGTTAGTTAGGTGAGAATTCAATACCTTTGCCTTGATGGGACAAGGGGTATTTATAGTGGTGAGAACCCCTAGGAAAAGACCTTTTTGATAGGACAGTTCCCCTAGGGATTGGTGGGATTACCTTTTCTGGGATGATTTATGTGGACCCCTTAAGCCCCCCCGTAGCTGCTGGCCATGTCATGATAGGTGGGACCCACGAAGCTCGTGTGGTGAATGCTGCCGTTGTAAAGTGAGCAGTATATAACTTAAGGATCCAGTTTAGTTCTTGAATATATGTGATTGAATAAAGGTGGTTTGATGTTGGAGTAGGATTAGCAAAATAATTCAGACAATTGAGTTTGACCATGAAATCCTTGTTTTCTATATTCATGGCATATTAAACTTGTTTGCTACTTTTATTTGCAGATTACCATCTCCTCTAGGCAGGTTTCTGATATTGTGCCATTTCTACCGATTATTCTAACTAATGTTGTTGCTGTATGCTTGTTGTTGTACAACAGCAACACACTAGTGGAAAAAACTGCATGTGCTACTTGTCAAGTGCTTCGGTTGAATAATCAACCCAAGCACTTGTGAATATTTCAATATTGAAAATTCACAAGTGCTTGGGTTGACTAGTCCACCGGAGCACTTGATGTCAAGTGCTCCGTTTGACAAGTCAACCCAAGCACTTACACTTGCACATAACCATAACGCACTTCACTTTATTACTGCACTCAAACCCTCACTTTATTAATTTGGAACCCTCAAGAAGTCAGAACTGAAAACTTATTCGCTTCCGTCGTGCTACTCCCTTCCGTTGTGCTACTCGCTTCTCCACCGGACGTCAAATCTCGCCGGAATTAGGTCAAAGGAGAGAGAAAAACAATGGAGTGGGTCAGAGATCAAGTCGATGCTATCAATTCAGATGAGACAACTTCTCAATCAAGCTATTAGTCATGGTTCGTCAGTTTTTTCTTCTAAATCTCAATTTTATCTCCTCTTTTTTGTAGTTTTTGTTTTCACATTTGCATAATTTGTAGTTTATTATTGATCGATGTGTTCTTTTGTTGGTGAATTGTATATGAAAATTGCTCAATTGAGGTCTAGTTTTAATTAGGGTTCTGGAAGTTTATATTTATACGATTTTTGGTTGGTTTAATAAAAAAATTGTTTCTTGAATTTTTTTTGTTGGTTTGTAATGAGGATTTATTTTGATTTTTACAGAGGAATTGAGCAATGTTCAAATTCTGAATTTTGAAATGTTGGATGAAATATATCTGCCAATAAGGTTAAGACATCAAGCTAAATGAGGTCTGGTCTACTGTTGAAGTCAACCTTTTTACCGGCGATGGTAACCTTTATCGTTCTGCTGTTCCTAGTGGTGCTTCTACTGAGATCTATGAAGCTCTTGAACTTCTTGATGGTGATAAGTCTGTTTATGGTGGTAAAGGTGTTCTTCAAGCTGTTAAGAATATTAATCATGTTTTGGGTCCCAAACTCATTGGTGTTGATGTTAGGTGAATTCATTTCTCCATTTCTCCATCTCTCTTTCTTTTTGGATTGGTTGAATATTTGAATGTATTGTTTCTGGTGTTAGTGAGCAACTAATACTATGTGCAGTGATGTAGACATGACTTGATCCTTGGCCGTGGCCGGGTTGTGTATCACTAAACTAAGCTAGATGGCAGTCATGGCACCTACTGGTTTTTTTAATCAAAGTTGTATTAGTTGTTTTGGTTGTATGAATGATAGATACTATTGTGGGGATGGTTGACTGAGCTGATGTTGATGTTTGAGATGTCGTTATCGATGATCATATTTTTTGAATCAAGAGTATGTAAATAATTGCATCATGTTGACTGTTGAGCCGCTTGACAGTGAAATAAATTATCTTTGGGTGTTTATAAGAAAATATATATAAGTATACCATAGTTGTTGGAATTTTTTGGGCTGTGGGGATGCTAGAAAGGAAGGGAGATTATTCAGTGCTTTTGTTTATGATTTATATATGAATTATGGATGATAATCATGTTTGTTGTTTGGGTATTCCAATTTCTAAATAGTGCAACTGAACTTAAAAGTGGATACTGGAGACCTTCAAGAAGTGTAGATATATTTGTTCTATCTGCCATCATTCTTTGTTTTGTATTTGCGAGCTGTGGCACTCTATCAAATATTAGAAAGATCTTGATATTTTAGTTTCTTGAAGAGATTCAGACTGCTGTTAGGGTAATTGGTAATATAAACTGTCTTTAATAGACTTTTAGACTGCCAGTCTTTTGTATTCTTTTCTTGATATCTTTACCCCCTCCCCCCCTTTTCCTTTAGGGTAATTAAAACTTGTTGATTATTCTTTCTGTTTTATGGAATAATTAGTGGTCTAGGATTCTTCAGACTTTTAATCATCCGGTTCGGCTTTGATGTTTTGGATCAGGTAAATAGCCATGTAAATGTGCATCAAGAATTAAAGGATGTTCGACTCTGGCAGGTATTTATAACATAATTTTTTCTCTGTCTTTGTTTTGCTTTCAGTCTCTTGAAAATTATTTTGTAATATATCTTTTGCCTATTGTTTCCAGGTCCATACTCTGTTGAAAGGGTTGGAAAAGATTGCTGCCAGTGCTGATAACCCAATGTTGGTGTGCGAAGACTTTAATTCAACTCCTCTAAGGTCTGTACTATGTGCTCTGAGTGCTGCTTTCATTTTTAAAATTTAAGAGGATCAAATTGAAATGCAATATCTATCTACCTTGCAGTGCTCCTCATTCTCTACTTGCGATTGGTAAATTTGAGCCGCAACATCCTGATTTAGCAGTGGACCCTTTAGGAATATTGCGCCCTCATTCAAAGCTTGCACACCAGCTTCCATTGGTAACATTTGGACACCATACATCGTGCTTCTGAGTTCTGATTGCTTTATGTTCATGGCTTAAATTAGCTATGGTTTGCAACTTCTAGGTCAGTGCATACTCATCCTTTGCAAGAGGAATTGGACCAGCTTTATATAAAATGTATTACTGGAGAAGCTAGTAGAATTTCTTGCTTAGAAATGTTGGATGAAATATAGATGTGGTGGAAATGCAAGACATATACCCCTTTATATAGGAAAAGAAGTTGTCCTAAAATGCAAGACATACCCCTTTATATAGGTAAAGAAAGTTATTCCAAGTATGGAGAATGATGGAGATGATGAGAACAAATGTTGGTTATTTCCAGTTTATGCCAGTCTTAAAGACATAAATGATGATTATTTCTTTTCCATATGAAAATAGAATAAAGGCATTTCTACAAGTGGTTGACGACAAAACCTTTGTGGGGAGAGAATAACATTTACATCATGTTGATTTTGTATTAAATAGGCATTTCTAATATTGCATTCCTTGATTGGGAAGAGAATAACTCTTACATCAATGAACAAGTTGCATCATGTAGATTATGTAAACAAATAGGCATTTCTAATATTGCATAATCCTGATACTCCCAGTCCATCTAGTAGATATAATCCTCCGAGGTGTGGACCTCCGCCCTAGTCATATGAAACAACTTTTCCATGTAGATACCCTAATTTTAGTGTACTTTACTCGATATGATGCAAAGTGAGTGAAAGCGGAAGTATGAAACGCCTGTTTGCCAATACAAATGCCAAGTGACTAGATGTTTCATTGAAATCTAGTTTAATGTGTTTACTTTGTCTGTATTTGGTAGATTGTTATAGTCTCTTCTTCTTGGTTGGAACTTAATCTTAGCTTTATATGATGCAGTTTGGATAGGTGGGTGTGGGTGATAATGCTGACCGCTGCTTTCCTGTGCAAGTTCCGTTTCCCAATGATCAGGAAAATCCTTATGCTTGTTGCTTCCTTTGCTATAAGCTAAACTCATTCTTACTAGGGGGATCTCTGCTTATTAACATCTGAAAATGTAAACCTTTTATCCTTAATTTCTGAATTATCCATATCATACCTTTGCAGCACCAGTAGAGCTAGGGATAATGTTTTGACTAGCTCCACGACCTCCTCTCCAGTCCTTCATTGATGGTCCATCAATAGTTTTCTGAGTCGATGAAATCCAAAACTAGTGTTGTCGATGCTGACAAAAGATGTGGGCAGGTTTTATTCTAGTAAAATAGCAGACATGAGCACATGCTATGCTTGAGGAGGAAGCATGACAAGAAGCTTAGAGAGTGAACCTGTAGTAGCATGGACTGTTGTCATCAGACCTTCAACGATGCCAAACTCCTCGTGTACAACCTGCACCAGAACATAATAAGATAGAATTCTCATAATGAAGCAGCCAAGTCAACAAAGTGCAATATTCAGATAGGACATCCCAGAAGCATCTCCTTTTGCTTGTTTCTTATTTGGTTCATTTTGATTTGGGCATCTCTCCCATTTGGGAAGGTGTGATTTGATGGAGAAGAACTACTGAGTTCGTTCTCCTAGGTTCATTGGAGCCACTTGTATCTTATATTATCTAGAGTTAATTTTGATTAGAGAACGAACCAAATTAACCTGTAGTAGAGTTAGTAATATTATTACTATATTATGCTACTAGCTGCTGCTAGCTTGCATGTTGGCAGTAGCAGTGGTTTTTTTTTAAAAAAAGAAAATAGCCAAGTGCTCCGGTTGATAAGAAAAAACCGGAGCACTTGATTCACAAGTGCTCCTGTTTTTTCTTATCAACCGGAGCACTTGAATTATTTTGAGAATATAATAATCACAAGTGCTCCGGTTATTAATACAACCGGAGCACTTGAGAATCTAAAACCGGAGCACTTGAGAAATGCTCAAGTGCTTGTATGGCGTATGCTACGGGTAAAATACGGAGCACTTGTACGATTTTTAACCGGAGCACTTGATGTTTTTTCCACTAGTGACAACAAATTTTTTTTTATAAAAAAATATATGTCAAGTGCTCCGGTTGTTAGGAAAAAACCAGAGCACTTAATTCACAAGTGCTACGGTTTTCTCTTAACAACCGGAGCACTTGATGTATTTTGAATATATAAAATTCACAAGTGCTCCGGTTTTTAAGCCAACCGGAGCACTTCTAAATTTAAGTGCTCCGGTTGAAAACCAGAGCACTTGATAAATACTCAAGTGCTCGTATGACGTCTGCTACGGGTCAAATACGGAGCACTTGTACGGTTTTTAACCGGAGTACTTGATTTTTTCCACTAGTGCCAGCTGGCATATGAATTTTAGATGGGTTTAATGGGCCCAAACAGCTACAGTTATTTGCATTGAACTAGCCATTGTAATTGCAAAAAAATTAGACCAGAAATACCTCAATTGTTTTTAGTGAAGGAACAATATAATTGGTTCAGTATGTAATAGGAGTTCAATGTTATTACAAAATAACCTAGTGGTATTAACCAAACAAAAACTACAGATATATTGCAATTGATCCCCAATCATGCATAAGTTTAATACTAGTGTATGAATCAAACGGAAAGCTTCACTAGTGTCATTGATTATTGTGGCAAAAATGTTATTAAGAAAAGGTTGTACTTTCCAATCTCTAACCCAAGATCCATGAAGCCTGGAGGCAGGCACTTATCCATTTGGCCTGGCGATCGGTGACGATGGTGTTATCATTTATTTGATGCAAATTGTAAGAAATTGTCAAGCTACATAACTAAGCTATAGCAACGCTTCAATAGCGTTGCTATAAGATATAAAAACGTTGCAAAAGATCAATGCAACGTTTTAAAAGTATTTCAACAAGTCTTGTTGCATTAGGTCTAATGCAACGCTTACAAGGGGCTATTGCAACGCTTCATAGAAACGTTGCATGATTTGTCCAATGCAACGCTTTTTGAAGTGCAACGTTTTTAGCCTCCTATTGCGACGCTTTTAAGATTATACGTTGATACAATGGCAACGTTTTTCTCATCAAATGCAACGCTTCTACATTTATTATAAACACAAGTGCAACACTTTTTCATCTATATGCAACACTTCTACATAGTTTATAAATCAGAAATGCAACACTTTTTCAGCTATATGCAACACTTTTAAGTATATATGCAACACTTTTAAGTTTTTAAACAGTGACAAATGCAACGTTTTCTTTGTTTATATGCAACACTTTTCTTCAAATATTCAAATCATATCCCCGCAACATTTTCTTGACCATATGCAACACTTTTTAACATAGTTGCAACGCCGAATCAATTACTTTCTAATTAAACGAATTCCCCGTAATTCCATTACTAAAAGCTACTAATGCATTAAAAATGGCTTCGAAAAAGTCATATATTAAAGCAAAAATCGACATCAAATATGTTCAAGTACTAGTTTCTGTACAAAATTACAAAATGATTATCTAGCCCGTTTGCTAGCTAAAAAGTTTCTAAACCCAAAATAATGTTCAACACAAATAGAAGCCAATTCTTCATTCTTGATTCAAAGAGAAATACATAAATATCAAAATGCTTCCAATTCGGACTTTGAAAAGCTTTGTAACCTGTCACAAACAAAAATTTGATTGTTAATAATATGTTGTAAATAGTTTAAGTTGATTCAATATTCATGCTCAACTATTTGTGGAGAATACAAAGAAACCAAACTGCTATATGAAATGGAGATGAAATTAAGATAGCAACAACATAGTCTTCATAGCTTCCTATAATTCACATAAACAGAATTATAGGTAGCAAAATCAATATCAATATCAATATCCTAAATCAAGGTATCATAAACAAAATTATATTGTAGGCAAAATTATAGACAGCAACATCCTAAATCAACGTATCTAGTACTATCAACACACGGATAGCCAAAAATAACAATATCAGCATCCTAAATCAGCGTACGAACGAAAATACAATTTTTCTTGCTGTATCCTCAAATGTATCAGCATATTTCTTCTTTTCATCTCTTGCACGAGTGCGCTCAAAAACTTGAGCCAATGAGGGGAACTGCTTGTTAGGATCTTCATTTTTCTACCCGAAAAAGAAAGAATCAGTTTACCATTACAAGGGCCACAATATAGAGTATTTACCATGCATTAAGTGAGATCTAACTTGAATTAGTTTGATTGAGAGCTAATCTTTGGCTTCCCAACATACTCAAACTACAAAAAAAAAGTGACACTAGAGAGAACATTAGGGAAGTGACTTACCATTTCTTCACGTATCCTTGTAAAGCTTTTAGGTCCAGCAGTGTGATTGTTCTTTTGAACTTTCCCTCGACTTTGATTAAGAGAACATCGGGCCTACACATACATGCACAATAAAAAAGCTAGGTCCTATCAAAGATCACTTAAGTCATCAAATGCAAAAAAAGTATCCATTTAAATATATTTCAGCAATCACAAAAGTACAGGTTGGCGACTTGAATTATCTGTTTATATGAAGGTACCAGACAGGCTGGAACACAACCATCATATACTGCAACATAAACATAAATTAGAACTTCGGAAGACAAAAACCAGTTCAAGCATCTGTTCACCAGCACCTCTTTCTAGACCAAACAAAAAAGAAGCTTTTATTTGGAGTTGCGGTGCAAATTACATGAATCTCATATACTCCCGGCCTGTTTCTGTAATACTCCGTATTTTTAGTAAGTTATTAGTTATATTTTTTTTAAAAAAAGGTTTTATATACTAAAAAGGCTTTTTATTAATTATAAAGGTTTCACATAGGCCTTTTTATTAAATTATGGGGTTTTCAAATAAATTCTAGCCTAAATTATATATTGGGCCTAAGTTCACAACTTGTAATCCAAGTAGCTAGAAGATATTTTAAAAAGAAATTTCAAAAAGGATTTTCAAAAGATTTATAAAAAAATAAAAAAATAAAAAACGAAGAAGATCAAAGTTGATTTCGTAGCTCTCGTACCGCCAGGAAGCTAAACTAATTGACCAAAAGTTGGTTACCTTGTTTTCCTTTATCTTTGGTTAATTGTTGGTTTTATCTTTTGGGTAATTAGCATCTAGACTATTTATCTTATGGAATATTCCTCTATTCTAGCTATATTATCATAAAAAGATAGTTTATCTT